>NC_080053.1:22178917-22219929 GCF_026212465.1 Amaranthus tricolor
CAGAGTTTTTTACACTTTTGCTCATAAAGTAGCTCAAACTTGGTTTGTTTTGCATGAAACCTGGCACACAACACTATTTGGTATATATTATTGTGTTGAAGTGGTTAGAATTGAAAATCGTAGTTATTTGCTACAAATTACGTGTTAAGTTGCGATTTTAAGGGATTTTAAGCGTTTTTGGCACTGTTGCGCATAAAGTAGGTCAAACATGGTTTGTTTTGCATGAAACTTGGCACACAACACTATTTGGTATATATTATTGTGTTGAAGTGGTTAGAATTGAAAATCATAGTCATATGCTACAAATTAAGTGTAAAGTTGCGATTTTAAGGGCTTTTAAGCGTTTTTGGCACTTTTGTGCACAAATTAGCTCAAACTTTGTTCGTTTTGCACGAAACTTGGCACACAACACTATTAGGTAAATATTATTGTGTGGAAGTGGTTAGAATTGAAAATCATTGTCATATGCTACAAATTACGTGTTAAGATGCGATTTTAAGGGTTTATAAGCGTTTTTTGCACTTTTGCTCATTAAATAGCTCAAACATGGCTTATTTTGCACGAAACTTAGCACACAACACTATTTGGTATATATTATTGTGTTGAAGAGGTTAGAATTGAAAATCATTGTCATATTCTACAAATTACGTGTTAAGTTGCGATTTTAAGGGTTTTTAAGCGTTTTTGGCACTTTTTCGCATAAAGTAGCTCAAACATTGTTTATTTTGCACGAAACTTGGCACACAACACTATTTGGTGTATATTATTGTGTTCAAGTGGTTAGAATTGAGTCATATGCTACAAATTACGTGTTATTTTTCTATTTTAAGGTGTTTTAAGCGTTTTTTTACACTTTTGCTCATAAAGTAGCTCAAACTTGGTTTGTTTTACATGAAACTTGGCACACAACACTATTTGGTATATATTATTGTGTTGATGAGGTTATAATTGAAAATCATAGTCATTTGCTACAAATTACGTATTAAGTTGCGATTTTAAGGGTTTTTAAGCGTTTTTGGCACTTTTGCGCATAAAGTAGCTCAAACATGGTTTGTTTTGCACGAAACTTGGCACACAACACTATTTGGTATATATTGTTGTGTTGAAGTGGTTAGAATTGAGTCATATGCTACAAATTACGTGTTATGTTTCCATTTTAAGGGGTTTTCAGAGTTTTTTACACTTTTGCTCATAAAGTAGCTCAAACTTGGTTTGTTTTGCATGAAACCTGGCACACAACACTATTTGCTATATATTATTGTGTTGAAGTGGTTAGAATTGAAAATCGTAGTTATTTGCTACAAATTACGTGTTAAGTTGCGATTTTAAGGGATTTTAAGCGTTTTTGGCACTGTTGCGCATAAAGTAGGTCAAACATGGTTTGTTTTGCATGAAACTTGGCACACAACACTATTTGGTATATATTATTGTGTTGAAGTGGTTAGAATTGAAAATCATAGTCATATGCTACAAATTAAGTGTAAAGTTGCGATTTTAAGGGCTTTTAAGCGTTTTTGGCACTTTTGTGCACAAATTAGCTCAAACTTTGTTTGTTTTGCACGAAACTTGGCACACAACACTATTAGGTAAATATTATTGTGTGGAAGTGGTTAGAATTGAAAATCATTGTCATATGCTACAAATTACGTGTTAAGATGCGATTTTAAGGGTTTATAAGCGTTTTTTGCACTTTTGCTCATTAAATAGCTCAAACATGGCTTATTTTGCACGAAACTTAGCACACAACACTATTTGGTATATATTATTGTGTTGAAGAGGTTACAATTGAAAATCATTGTCATATTCTACAAATTACGTGTTAAGTTGCGATTTTAAGGGTTTTTAAGCGTTTTTGGCACTTTTTCGCATAAAGTAGCTCAAACATTGTTTATTTTGCACGAAACTTGGCACACAACACTATTTGGTGTATATTATTGTGTTGAAGTGGTTAGAATTGAGTCATATGCTACAAATTACGTGTTATTTTTCTATTTTAAGGTGTTTTAAGCGTTTTTGACACTTTTGCTCATAAAGTAGCTCAAACTTGGTTTGTTTTACATGAAACTTGGCACACAACACTATTTGGTATATATTATTGTGTTGAAGAGGTTATAATTGAAAATCATAGTCATTTGCTTAAATTACGTATTAAGTTGCGATTTTAAGGGTTTTTAAGCGTTTTTGGCACTTTTGCGCATAAAGTACCTCAAACATGGTTTGTTTTGCACGAAACTTGGCACACAACACTATTTGGTATATATTATTGTGTAAAAGTGGTTAGAATTGAGTCATATGCTACAAATTACGTGTTATGTTTCCATTTTAAGGGGTTTTCAGAGTTTTTTACACTTTTGCTCATAAAGTAGCTCAAACTTGGTTTGTTTTGCATGAAACCTGGCACACAACACTATTTGCTATATATTATTGTGTTGAAGTGGTTAGAATTGAAAATCGTAGTTATTTGCTACAAATTACGTGTTAAGTTGCGATTTTAAGGGATTTTAAGCGTTTTTGGCACTGTTGCGCATAAAGTAGGTCAAACATGGTTTGTTTTGCATGAAACTTGGCACACAACACTATTTGGTATATATTATTGTGTTGAAGTGGTTAGAATTGAAAATCATAGTCATATGCTACAAATTAAGTGTAAAGTTGCGATTTTAAGGGCTTTTAAGCGTTTTTGGCACTTTTGTGCACAAATTAGCTCAAACTTTGTTTGTTTTGCACGAAACTTGGCACACAACACTATTAGGTAAATATTATTGTGTGGAAGTGGTTAGAATTGAAAATCATTGTCATATGCTACAAATTACGTGTTAAGATGCGATTTTAAGGGTTTATAAGCGTTTTTTGCACTTTTGCTCATTAAATAGCTCAAACATGGCTTATTTTGCACGAAACTTAGCACACAACACTATTTGGTATATATTATTGTGTTGAAGAGGTTAGAATTGAAAATCATTGTCATATTCTACAAATTACGTGTTAAGTTGCGATTTTAAGGGTTTTTAAGCGTTTTTGGCACTTTTTCGCATAAAGTAGCTCAAACATTGTTTATTTTGCACGAAACTTGGCACACAACACTATTTGGTGTATATTATTGTGTTCAAGTGGTTAGAATTGAGTCATATGCTACAAATTACGTGTTATTTTTCTATTTTAAGGTGTTTTAAGCGTTTTTTTACACTTTTGCTCATAAAGTAGCTCAAACTTGGTTTGTTTTACATGAAACTTGGCACACAACACTATTTGGTATATATTATTGTGTTGATGAGGTTATAATTGAAAATCATAGTCATTTGCTACAAATTACGTATTAAGTTGCGATTTTAAGGGTTTTTAAGCGTTTTTGGCACTTTTGCGCATAAAGTAGCTCAAACATGGTTTGTTTTGCACGAAACTTGGCACACAACACTATTTGGTATATATTGTTGTGTTGAAGTGGTTAGAATTGAGTCATATGCTACAAATTACGTGTTATGTTTCCATTTTAAGGGGTTTTCAGAGTTTTTTACACTTTTGCTCATAAAGTAGCTCAAACTTGGTTTGTTTTGCATGAAAACCTGGCACACAACACTATTTGCTATATATTATTGTGTTGAAGTGGTTAGAATTGAAAATCGTAGTTATTTGCTACAAATTACGTGTTAAGTTGCGATTTTAAGGGATTTTAAGCGTTTTTGGCACTGTTGCGCATAAAGTAGGTCAAACATGGTTTGTTTTGCATGAAACTTGGCACACAACACTATTTGGTATATATTATTGTGTTGAAGTGGTTAGAATTGAAAATCATAGTCATATGCTACAAATTAAGTGTAAAGTTGCGATTTTAAGGGCTTTTAAGCGTTTTTGGCACTTTTGTGCACAAATTAGCTCAAACTTTGTTTGTTTTGCACGAAACTTGGCACACAACACTATTAGGTAAATATTATTGTGTGGAAGTGGTTAGAATTGAAAATCATTGTCATATGCTACAAATTACGTGTTAAGATGCGATTTTAAGGGTTTATAAGCGTTTTTTTGCACTTTTGCTCATTAAATAGCTCAAACATGGCTTATTTTGCACGAAACTTAGCACACAACACTATTTGGTATATATTATTGTGTTGAAGAGGTTACAATTGAAAATCATTGTCATATTCTACAAATTACGTGTTAAGTTGCGATTTTAAGGGTTTTTAAGCGTTTTTGGCACTTTTTCGCATAAAGTAGCTCAAACATTGTTTATTTTGCACGAAACTTGGCACACAACACTATTTGGTGTATATTATTGTGTTGAAGTGGTTAGAATTGAGTCATATGCTACAAATTACGTGTTATTTTTCTATTTTAAGGTGTTTTAAGCGTTTTTGACACTTTTGCTCATAAAGTAGCTCAAACTTGGTTTGTTTTACATGAAACTTGGCACACAACACTATTTGGTATATATTATTGTGTTGAAGAGGTTATAATTGAAAATCATAGTCATTTGCTTAAATTACGTATTAAGTTGCGATTTTAAGGGTTTTTAAGCGTTTTTGGCACTTTTGCGCATAAAGTACCTCAAACATGGTTTGTTTTGCACGAAACTTGGCACACAACACTATTTGGTATATATTATTGTGTAAAAGTGGTTAGAATTGAGTCATATGCTACAAATTACGTGTTATGTTTCCATTTTAAGGGGTTTTCAGAGTTTTTTACACTTTTGCTCATAAAGTAGCTCAAACTTGGTTTGTTTTGCATGAAACCTGGCACACAACACTATTTGCTATATATTATTGTGTTGAAGTGGTTAGAATTGAAAATCGTAGTTATTTGCTACAAATTACGTGTTAAGTTGCGATTTTAAGGGATTTTAAGCGTTTTTGGCACTGTTGCGCATAAAGTAGGTCAAACATGGTTTGTTTTGCATGAAACTTGGCACACAACACTATTTGGTATATATTATTGTGTTGAAGTGGTTAGAATTGAAAATCATAGTCATATGCTACAAATTAAGTGTAAAGTTGCGATTTTAAGGGCTTTTAAGCGTTTTTGGCACTTTTGTGCACAAATTAGCTCAAACTTTGTTTGTTTTGCACGAAACTTGGCACACAACACTATTAGGTAAATATTATTGTGTGGAAGTGGTTAGAATTGAAAATCATTGTCATATGCTACAAATTACGTGTTAAGATGCGATTTTAAGGGTTTATAAGCGTTTTTTGCACTTTTGCTCATTAAATAGCTCAAACATGGCTTATTTTGCACGAAACTTAGCACACAACACTATTTGGTATATATTATTGTGTTGAAGAGGTTAGAATTGAAAATCATTGTCATATTCTACAAATTACGTGTTAAGTTGCGATTTTAAGGGTTTTTAAGCGTTTTTGGCACTTTTTCGCATAAAGTAGCTCAAACATTGTTTATTTTGCACGAAACTTGGCACACCACACTATTTGGTGTATATTATTGTGTTCAAGTGGTTAGAATTGAGTCATATGCTACAAATTACGTGTTATTTTTCTATTTTAAGGTGTTTTAAGCGTTTTTTACACTTTTGCTCATAAAGTAGCTCAAACTTGGTTTGTTTTACATGAAACTTGGCACACAACACTATTTGGTATATATTATTGTGTTGAAGAGGTTATAATTGAAAATCATATTCATTTGCTTAAATTACGTATTAAGTTGCGATTGGGTTTTTAAGCGTTTTTGGCACTTTTGCGCATAAAGTAGCTCAAACATGGTTTGTTTTGCACGAAATTGGCACACAACACTATTTGGTATATATTGTTGTGTTGAAGTGGTTAGAGTTGAATATCACAGTCATATGCTATAAATTATGTGTTAAGTTGTGATTTTAAGGGTTTTTAAGCGTTTCTTGCTCCTTTACTCATAAAGTAGCTCAAACTTGGTTTGTTTTGCACGAAACTTGGCACACATTACTATTTGGTATATATTATTGTGTTAAAGTGGTTAGAGTTGAAAATCACAGTCATATGCTATAAATTACGTGTTAAGTTGCGATTTTAAGGGTTTTTAAGCGTTTTTGGCACTTTTGCGCATAAAGTAGCTCAAACATGGTTTGTTTTGCACGAAACTTGGCACACAACACTATTTGGTATATATTGTTGTGTTGAAGTGGCTAGAATCGAGTCATATGCTACAAATTACGTGTTATGTTTCCATTTTAAGGGGTTTTCAGAGTTTTTTACACTTTTGCTCATAAAGTAGCTCAAACTTGGTTTGTTTTGCATGAAACCTGGCACACAACACTATTTGGTATATATTATTGTGTTGAAGTGGTTAGAATTGAAAATCGTAGTTATTTGCTACAAATTACGTGTTAAGTTGCGATTTTAAGGGATTTTAAGCGTTTTTGGCACTCTTGCGCATAAAGTAGCTCAAACATGGTTTGTTTTGCATGAAACTTGGCACACAACACTATTTGGTATATATTATTGTTTTGAAGTGGTTAGAATTGAAAATCATAGTCATATGCTACAAATTAAGTGTAAAGTTGCGATTTTAAGGGCTTTTAAGCGTTTTTGGAACTTTTGTGCACAAATTAGCTCAAACTTTGTTTGTTTTGCACGAAACTTGGCACACAACACTATTAGGTAAATATTATTGTGTGGAAGTCGTTAGAATTGAAAATCATTGTCATATGCTACAAATTACGTGTTAAGATGCGATTTTAAGGGTTTATAAGCGTTTTTTGCACTTTTGCTCATTAAATAGCTCAAACATGGCTTATTTTGCACGAAACTAAGCACACAACACTATTTGGTATATATTATTGTGTTGAAGAGGTTAGAATTGAAAATCATTGTCATATGTTACAAATTACGTGTTAAGTTGCGATTTTAAGGGTTTTTAAGCGTTTTTCGCACTTTTTCGCACAAAGTAGCTCAAACATTGTTTATTTTGCACGAAACTTGGCACACAATACTATTTGGTGTATATTATTGTGTTGAAGTGGTTAGAATTGAGTCATATGCTACAAATTACGTGTTAATTTTCAATTTTAAGGTGTTTTAAAGCGTTTTTTACACTTTTGCTCATAAAGTAGCTCAAACTTGGTTTGTTTTACATGAAACTTGGCACACAACACTATTTGGTATATATTGTTGTGTTGAAGTGGTTATAATTGAAAATCATAGTCATTTGCTACAAATTACGTATTAAGTTGCGATTTTAAGGGTTTTTAAGCGTTTTTGGCACTTTTGCGCATAAAGTACCTCAAACATGGTTTGTTTTGCACGAAACTTGGCACACAACACTATTTGGTATATATTATTGTGTAAAAGTGGTTAAAGTTGAATATCACATTCATATGCTATAAATTACGTGTTAAGTTGTGATTTTAAGGGTTTTTAAGCGTTTCTTGCTCTTTTGCTCATAAAGTAGCTCAAACTTGGTTTGTTTTGCACGAAACTTGGCACACAACACTATTTGGTATATATTATTGTGTTAAAGTGGTTAGAGTTGAAAATCACAGTCATATGCTATAAATTACGTGTTAAGTTGCGATTTTAAGGGTTTTTAAGCGTTTTTGGCACTTTTGCGCATAAAGTAGCTCAAACATGGTTTGTTTTCCACGAAACTTGGCACACAACACTATTTGGTATATATTGTTGTGTTGAAGTGGTTAGAATTGAGTCATATGCTACAAATTACGTGTTATGTTTCCATTTTAAGGGGTTTTAAGCGTTTTTTTACACTTTTGCTCATAAAGTAGCTCAAACTTGTTTTGTTTTGCATGAAACATGGCACACAACACTATTTGGTATATATTATTGTGTTGAAGTGGTAAGAATTTAAAATCATAGTTATTTGCTACAAATTACATGTTAAGTTTCGATTATAAGGGATTTTAAGCGTTTTTGGCACTTTTGCGCATAAAGTAGCTCAAACATGGTTTGTTTTGCACGAAACTTGGCACACATCACTATTTGGTATATATTATTGTGTTGAAGTGGTTAAAATTGAGTCATATGCTACAAATTACGTGTTATGTTTCGATTTTAAGAGGTTTTAAGCGTTTTTTACACTTTTGCACATAAAGTAGGTCAAACTTGGTTTGTTTTGCACGAAACTTGGCACACAACACTATTTTGTATATATTATTGTGTTGAAGTGGTTAGAATTGAAAATTATAGTCATATGCTATAAATTACGTGTTAAGTTGCGATTTTAAGGGTTTTTAAGCGTTTCTTGCTCTTTTGCTCATAAAGTAAACTTGGTTTGTTTTGCACGAAACTTGGCACACAACACTTTTGGGTATATATTATTGTGTTGAAGTGGTCAGAATTGAAAATCATAGTCATATGCTAGAAATTACGTGCTAAGTTGCGATTTTAAGGGTTTTTAAGAGTTTTTGGTACTTTTGCGCATAAAGTAGCTCAAACATGGTTTGTTTTGCACGAAACATGGCACACAACACTATTTGGTATATATTATTGTGTTGAAGTGGTTAAAATTGAGTCATATGCTACAAATTACGTGTTATGTTTCGATTTTAAGCGGTTTTAAGCGTTTTTTACACTTTTGCACATAAAGTTGGTCAAACTTGGTTTTGTTTGCATGAAACTTGGCACACAACACTATTTGGTATATATTATTGTGTTGAAGTGGTTAGAATTGAAAATCATAGTAATTTGCTACAAATTACGTGCTAAGTTGCGATTTTAAGGGTTTTTAAGCGTTTTTGGCACTTTTGCGCATAAAGTAGCTCAAACATGGTTTGTTTTGCACGAAACTTGGCACACAACACTATTTGGTATATATTATTGTGTTGAAGTGGTTAGAATTGAGTCATATGCTACAAATTACGTGTTATGTTTCGATTTTACGGGGTTTTAAGCGTTTTTTACACTTTTGCTCATAAAGTAGCTCAAACTTGGTTTGTTTTGCATGAAACCTAGCACACAACACTATTTGGTATATATTATTGTGTTGAAGTGGTTAGATTTGAAAATCATAGTTATTTGCTACAAATTACGTGTTAATTTGCGATTTTAAGCGATTTTAAGCGTTTTTGGCACTGTTGCGCATAAAGTAGCTCAAACTTGGTTTGTTTTGCGTGACACTTGGCACACAACACTATTTGGTATATATTATTGTGTTGAACTCGTTAGAATTGAAAATCATAGTCATATGCTATAAATTAAGTGTTAAGTTGCGATTTTAAGGGTTTTTAATCGTTTTTGTCACTTTTGCGCATAAAGTAGCTCAAACATGGTTTGTTTTACACGAAACTTGGCACATAATACTATTTTGTATATATTATTGTGTTGAAGTGGTTAGAATTCAGTCACATGCTACAAATTACGTGTTATGTTTCCATTTTAAGGGGTTTTAAGCGTTTTTTTACTCTTTTGCTCATAAAATAGCTCAAACTTGTTTTGTTTTGCATGAAACATGGCACACAACACTATTTGGTATATATTATTGTGTTGAAGTGGTAAGAATTTAAAATCATAGTTATTTGCTACAAATTACGTGTTAAGTTGCGATTATAAGGGATTTTAAGCGTTTTTGGCACTTTTGCGCATAAAGTAGCTCAAACATGGTTTGTTTTGCACGAAACATGGCACACAACACTATTTCGTATATATTATTGTGTTGAAGTGGTTAGAATTGAAAATCATAGTCATATGCTATAAATTACGTGTTAAGTTGCGATTTTAAGGGTTTTTAAGCGTTTTTTGCACTTTTGCTCGTGAAACTTAGCACACAACACTATTTGGTATATATTATTGTGTTGAAGTGGTTAGAATTGAAAATCATTGTCATATGCTACAAATTACGTGTTAAGTTGCGATTTGAAGGGTTTTTTAACCGTTTTTGGCACTTTTTCGCATAAAGTAGCTCAAACATGGTTTGTTTTGAACGAAACTTGGCACATAACACTATTTGGTGTATATTATTGTGTTGAAGTGGTTAGAATTGAGTCATATGCTACAAATTACGTGTTATTTTTCGATTTTAAGTGGTTTTAAGCGTTTTTTAAACTTTTGCTCATAAAGTAGCTCAAACTTGGTTTGTTTTGCATGAAACTTCGCACACAATACTATTTGGTATATATTATTGTGTTGAAGTGGTTAGAACTGAAAATCATAGTCATTTGCTACAAATTACGTGTTAAGTTGCGATTTTAAGGGTTTTTAAACGTTTTTGGCACTTTTGCGCATAAAGTACCTCAAACATGGTTTGTTTTACACGAAACTTGGCACACAACACTATTTGGTATATATTATTGTGTTAAAGTGGTTAGAGTTGAAAATCACAGTCATATGCTATAAATTACGTGTTAAGTTGCGATTTTAAGGGGTTTTAAGCATTTCTTGCTCTTTTGCTCATAAAGTAGCTCCAACTTGGTTTGTTTTGCACGAAACTTGGCACACAACACTTTTTGTTATATATTATTGTGTTGAAGTGCTTAGAATTTAAAATCATAGTAATATGCTAGAAATTACGTGTTAAGTTGCGATTTTAAGGGTTTTTAAGCGCTTTTGGCACTTTTGCGCATAAAGTAGCTCAAACATGGTTTGTTTTGCACGAAACTTGGCACACAACACTATTTGGTATATATTGTTGTGTTGAAGTGGTTAGAATTGAGTCATATGCTACAAATTACGTGTTATGTTTCCATTTTAAGGGGTTTTCAGAGTTTTTTACACTTTTGCTCATAAAGTAGCTCAAACTTGGTTTGTTTTGCATGAAACCTGGCACACAACACTATTTGGTATATATTATTGTGTTGAAGTGGTTAGAATTGAAAATCGTAGTTATTTGCTACAAATTACGTGTTAAATTGCGATTTTAAGGGATTTTAAGCGTTTTTGGCACTGTTGCGCATAAAGTAGCTCAAACATGGTTTGTTTTGCATGAAACTTGGCACACAACACTATTTGGTATATATTATTGTGTTGAAGTGGTTAGAATTGAAAATCATAGTCATATGCTACAAGTTAAGTGTAAAGTTGCGATTATAAGGGCTTTTAAGCGTTTTTGGCACTTTTGTGCACAAATTAGCTCAAACTTTGTTTGTTTTGCACGAAACTTGGCACACAACACTATTAGGTAAATATTATTGTGTGGAAGTGGTTAGAATTGAAAATCATTGTCATATGCTACAAATTACGTGTTAAGATGCGATTTTAAGGGTTTATAAGCGTTTTTTGCACTTTTGCTCATTAAATAGCTCAAACATGGCTTATTTTGCACGAAACTTAGCACACAACACTATTTGGTATATATTATTGTGTTGAAGAGGTTAGAATTGAAAATCATTGTCATATGCTACAAATTACGTGTTAAGTTGCGATTTTTAGGGTTTTTAAGCGTTTTTGGCACTTTTTCGCATAAAGTAGCTCAAACATTGTTTATTTTGCACGAAACTTGGCACACAACACTATTTGGTGTATATTATTGTGTTGAACTGGTTAAAATTGAGTCATATGCTACAAATTACGGGTTATTTTTCGATATTAAGGTGTTTTAAGCGTTTGTTACACTTTTGCTCATAAAGTCGCTCAAACTTGGTTTGTTTTACATGAAACTTGGCACACAACACTATTTGGTATATATTATTGTGTTGAAGTGGTTGTAATTGAAAATCGTAGTCATTTGCTACAAATTACGTATTAAGTTGCGATTTTAAGGGTTTTTAAGCGTTTTTGGCACTTTTGCGCATAAAGTACCTCAAACATGGTTTGTTTTGCACGAAACTTGGCACACAACACTATTTGGTATATATTATTGTGTAAAAGTGGTTAGAGTTGAAAATCACAGTCATATGCTATAAATTACGTGTTAAGTTGTGATTTTAAGGGTTTTTAAGCGTTTCTTGCTCTTTTGCTCATAAAGTAGCTCAAACTTGGTTTGTTTTGCACGAAACTTGGCACACAACACTTTTTGTTATATATTATTGTGTTGAAGTGGTTAGAATTTAAAATCATAGTCATATGCTAGAAATTACGTGTAAAGTTGCGATTTTAAGGGTTTTTAATCGTTTTTCGCACTTTTGCGCATAAAATAGCTCAAACATGGTTTGTTTAACACGAAACTTGGCACACAATACTATTTTGTATATATTATTGTGTTGAAGTGGTTAGAATTCAGTCACATGCTACAAATTACGTGTTATGTTTCAATTTTAAGGGGTTTTAAGCGTTTTTTTAAACTTTTGCTCATAAAGTAGCTCAAACTTGTTTTGTTTTGCATGAAACATGGCACACAACACTATTTGGTATATATTATTGTGTTGAAGTGGTAAGAATTTAAAATCATAGTTATTTGCTACAAATTACGTGTTAAGTTGCGATTATAAGGGATTTTAAGCGTTTTTGGCACTTTTGCGCATAAAGTAGCTCAAACATGGTTTGTTTTGCACGAAACTTGGCACACATCACTATTTGGTATATATTATTGTGTTGAAGTGGTTAAAATTGAGTCATATGCTACAAATTACGTGTTATGTTTCGATTTTAAGAGGTTTTAAGCGTTTTTTACACTTTTGCACATAAAGTAGGTCAAACTTGGTTTGTTTTGCACGAAACTTGGCACACAACACTATTTTGTATATATTATTGTGTTGAAGTGGTTAGAATTGAAAATTATAGTCATATGCTATAAATTACGTGTTAAGTTGCGATTTTAAGGGTTTTTAAGCGTTTCTTGCTCTTTTGCTCATAAAGTAAACTTGGTTTGTTTTGCACGAAACTTGGCACACAACACTTTTGGGTATATATTATTGTGTTGAAGTGGTTAGAATGGAAAATCATAGTCATATGCTAGAAATTACGTGCTAAGTTGCGATTTTAAGGGTTTTTAAGAGTTTTTGGTACTTTTGCGCATAAAGTAGCTCAAACATGGTTTGTTTTGCACGAAACATGGCACACAACACTATTTGGTATATATTATTGTGTTGAAGTGGTTAAAATTGAGTCATATGCTACAAATTACGTGTTATGTTTCGATTTTAAGCGGTTTTAAGCGTTTTTTACACTTTTGCACATAAAGTAGGTCAAACTTGGTTTTTTTTGCATGAAACTTGGCACACGACACTATTTGGTATATATTATTGTGTTGAAGTGGTTAGAATTGAAAATCATAGTTATTTGCTACAAATTACGTGCTAAGTTGCGATTTTAAGGGTTTTTAAGCGTTTTTGGCACTTTTGCGCATAAAGTAGCTCAAACATGGTTTGTTTTGCACGAAACTTGGCACACAACACTATTTGGTATATATTATTGTGTTGAAGTTGTTAGAATTGAGTCATATGCTACAAATTACGTGTTATGTTTCGATTTTACGGGGTTTTAAGCGTTTTTTACACTTTTGCTCATAAAGTAGCTCGAACTTGGTTTGTTTTGCATGAAACCTGGCACACAACACTATTTGGTATATATTATTGTGTTGAAGTGGTTAGATTTGAAAATCATAATTATTTGCTACAAATTACGTGTTAATTTGCGATTTTAAGCGATTTTAAGCGTTTTTGGCACTGTTGCGCATAAAGTAGCTCAAACTTGGTTTGTTTTGCGTGACACTTGGCACACAACACTATTTGGTATATATTATTGTGTTGAACTCGTTAGAATTGAAAATCATAGTCATATGCTATAAATTAAGTGTTAAGTTGCGATTTTAAGGGTTTTTAATCGTTTTTGGCACTTTTGCGCATAAAGTAGCTCAAACATGGTTTGTTTTACACGAAACTTGGCACATAATACTATTTTGTATATATTATTGTGTTGAAGTGGTTAGAATTCAGTCACATGCTACAAATTACGTGTTATGTTTCCATTTTAAGGGGTTTTAAGCGTTTTTTTACTCTTTTGCTCATAAAATAGCTCAAACTTGTTTTGTTTTGCATGAAACATGGCACACAACACTATTTGGTATATATTATTGTGTTGAAGTGGTAAGAATTTAAAATCATAGTTATTTGCTACAAATTACGTGTTAAGTTGCGATTATAAGGGATTTTAAGCGTTTTTGGCACTTTTGCGCATAAAGTAGCTCAAACATGGTTTGTTTTGCACGAAACTTGGCACACAAAACTATTTCGTATATATTATTGTGTTGAAGTGGTTAGAATTGAAAATCATAGTCATATGCTATAAATTACGTGTTAAGTTGCGATTTTAAGGGTTTTTAAGCGTTTTTTGCACTTTTGCTCGTGAAGTAGCTCAAACTTGGCTTATTTTGCACGAAACTTAGCACACAACACTATTTTGTATATATTATTGTGTTGAAGTGGTTAGAATTGAAAATCATTGTCATATGCTACAAATTACGTGTTAAGTTGTGATTTTAAGGGTTTTTTAACCCTTTTTGGCACTTTTTCGCATAAAGTAGCTCAAACATGGTTTGTTTTGAACGAAACTTGACACATAACACTATTTGGTGTATATTATTGTGTTGAAGTGGTTAGAATTGAGTCATATGCTACAAATTACGTGTAATTTTTCGATTTTAAGGGGTTTTAAGCGTTTTTTACACTTTTGCTCACAAAGTAGCTCAAACTTGGTTTGTTTTGCATGAAACTTGGCACACAATACTATTTGGTATATATTATTTTGTTAAAGTGGTTAGAGTTGAAAATCACAGTCATATGCTATAAATTACGTGTTAAGTTGCGATTTTAAGGGGTTTTAAGCATTTCTTGCTCTTTTGCTCATAAAGTAGCTCCAACTTGGTTTGTTTTGCACGAAACTTGGCACACAACACTTTTTCTTATATATTATTGTGTTGAAGTGGTTAGAATTGAAAATCATAGTAATATGCTAGAAATTACGTGTTAAGTTGCGATTTTAAGGGTTTTTAAGCGCTTTTGGCACTTTTGCGCATAAAGTAGCTCAAACATGGTTTGTTTTGCACGAAACTTGGCACACAACACTATTTGGTATATATTGTTGTGTTTAAGTGGTTAGAATTGAGTCATATGCTACAAATTACGTGTTATGTTTCCATTTTAAGGGGTTTTCAGAGTTTTTTACACTTTTGCTCATAAAGTAGCTCAAACTTGGTTTGTTTTGCATGAAACCTGGCACACAACACTATTTGGTATATATTATTGTGTTGAAGTGGTTAGAATTGAAAATCGTAGTTATTTGCTACAAATTACGTGTTAAGTTGCGATTTTAAGGGATTTTAAGCGTTTTTGGCACTGTTGCGCATAAAGTAGCTCAAACATGGTTTGTTTTGCATGAAACTTGGCACACAACACTATTTGGTATATATTATTGTGTTGAAGTGGTTAGAATTGAAAATCATAGTCATATGCTACAAATTAAGTGTAAAGTTGCGATTTTAAGGGCTTTTAAGCGTTTTTGGCACTTTTGTGCACAAATTAGCTCAAACTTTGTTTGTTTTGCACGAAACTTGGCACACAACACTATTAGGTAAATATTATTGTGTGGAAGTGGTTAGAATTGAAAATCATTGTCATATGCTACAAATTACGTGTTAAGATGCGATTTTAAGGGTTTATAAGCGTTTTTTGCACTTTTGCTCATTAAATAGCTCAAACATGGCTTATTTTGCACGAAACTTAGCACACAACACTATTTGGTATATATTGTTGGACCTCTTGAGTTTTGATGATGACTACACTTTATTTAAGCGAACATGTTTTTAGAGATTGTGCA
Source organism: Amaranthus tricolor (assembly GCF_026212465.1). Taxonomy (NCBI): domain Eukaryota; kingdom Viridiplantae; phylum Streptophyta; class Magnoliopsida; order Caryophyllales; family Amaranthaceae; genus Amaranthus; species Amaranthus tricolor. Next base: position 22,194,547 of record NC_080053.1, read on the forward strand.
GGTCGATATCTGGTCGTGATAATGATCGTTGATAGTACCTATGATTTAGCTTATGGAAACGTACATGTCAAAAGGTTTCAAAAGAGGTTAGGAGAAGTATATTGCTTGGGATGAAAAATGGAGACAGCAGATCTACTGTTCCCAAGTTGGATGTTCTAGCTAAACTGAAGTCTGGAGACAGCACACTGTTCCTGAGCTGAAGGTTGACTACGTTGACTAAAAATTCTGGTTATCATATTTTAATTATTTTTTTTAGTTAATGTATTTTAAATTAAATTGTTGCAGTAATAATTTATTAAAGTTAATTGGCAAATCGTTTTTGTTAAAGAAAATGAATTCACGTTTTATTTGTTAAGATCCTTTATTTTAGGATCTATTTTTAGTAAATTCTGGATTTGTTAAAAATAGAATTAATTGACTTTGAATTAGTCTTAGCAAATCTTTCTAACCGGTTTTTATTCCTAAAAATTAGCAAGCAATCATTCCCACTAAGATTAACCGTTTTCTAAAATATAGCATGAAGTTCCAGCCATTAATTTGGGGAACAGGAATTACTACTGAAGAAACTGCTACTTTAGGGAACAGCGGTTATTAAGGAAACAGCGGTTATTGTTTTTGTACACGTGTGATTTGACTTAATCAAATCTTATGGAAATAACCGTGTGTTTGCTTAATCCACATTTCTCCCATGATCTTTTGATAGTGGGATAATGGATTGGATTATTCCATTTTCTTAGGAATATTATTTTCTATAAATTGCAAGTTAATTCCGGTTTTTAAGTGAAGAGAAGTAATCCAACGTTTTGTGCTTAAGTGTTTTTCATACGTTTTTGTTGGATTTTACAAGAAATATTTTGTTCTTAAAATTGCCAATTAATTTATAATATTTTCTTGATGCAACTCTTTGATTTATTTTAGAGAATTTCTATCCTTTTTGTAAGGGTTTTTGAGAGTTTATGTAATTAGACTCGGGTGAGTCTAAGGGGGAAGTTAGATAGCTTTTAGTGAAGCTAGAGAGGATTAGCTTATTGTAAAGCTAAGTTTGTTGCTTTGAGTGAAGCAATTAGAGAGTGAAGAGTTGGCCTAGTTGTTTCGCTTCGAGTGAAGTAAGGTGTTTATTGTAATTGTAACTAATTGCCTTAAACATAGTGAAGTGGTTAGAAATCCCAAGTGGTCGTGGTTTTTCCTTTTGTTTAGGCCCAAAAGGTTTCCACGTAAAATCGTTGCTTCTCTCTTATTATTTTGCTCTTAGTTAAAGTTTTATTTATTTTGAATAATTCCGCAAAAACAGGGCACAATCGCTTAAACTTGCAACAACAACAATTCACCCCCCCTCTTGTTGCTGTTCCCGTTCCTAATTGAATCAACAATTGGTATCAGAGCCCTGTTCCCAGAAGATCAGGAAACCCTGAGGGCAGATTCTGGTGTTCCCGAAAAATGTCAATTATGAACGAGCGAATGGAAGAAGGGTATTCAACTCAAAGACCGCCAATGTTCGATGGAAAATTCTATACATACTGGAAGAATAGGATGGAGATCTTCATCAAAGCGGAAAATTATCAAGTTTGGAGAGTCATAGAAATCGGAGATTTTGAGGTAACCACTACTAACTCCAACAATGAAATTGTTCCCAAACCTATAACCGAATATGAAAAAGAAGATTTTCAGAAAATGGAATTAAATGCTCTTGCTATAAAATTACTTCATTGTGGTCTTGGACCAAACGAGCATAATAGAATTATGGGGTGCAAATCCGCTAAGCAAATTTGGGACCTGCTTGCTGTTACCCATGAGGGAACAAGTGAAGTGAAACGGTCCAAAATTGATTTGTTAATGTCTAAATACGAGAGATTTGTTATGGAGCCAAGAGAAAGTATCCAAGAGATGTTCACTAGGTTCACCAACATAACAAACGAGCTTGTCTCTCTTGGAAGAATAATTCCCACTGATGAACAAGTAAGGAAGATTCTAAGGAGCCTTCCTCAAGATGAGCGCTGGAGGGCCAAGGTTACTGCTATACAAGAGTCCAAAGATTTTACTAAGTTCAATCTAGAGGAGCTGGCTGGTTCCCTAATGACGCATGAATTGCATTTGGGAACAGCAGACAGTTCTAGGAACAAGGGACTGGCTCTGGCAGCGGGGGAACAGGACGAATCAGAATGTGATGAAGAAGAGGCTGCTTTGTTGGTACGAAAATTCAAGAAGTTCTTCAGGAACAGCAGGTATGCAAATCAAAGAAACAACAAAGAAAGAAGAACAAAAAATCTTGAATGCCACAAATGTGGAAGTACCGAACACTTCATCAAGGATTGCCCAACATGGAAGAATGAAAAGGGCAAGGGAAAGACAAGAGATTCAAGAAGACCGTTGAACAAAGAGAATTTTAACAAGACTGACTTTCGTAAGGCCATGATTGCTGCTTGGGGAGAAATTGAAAGTGAGAATGAAACTATTGTTCCCGAAGAAGAGGAGACAGCTAACCTATGTCTCATGGCTACACATAAAGGCAAGGAGAAGCAGGTAAATATTTCTAATTCATTTTCTGACCATTCATTCAATCCAAGTAAAAATGAATTAAAAGAGTTGTTAAAAGAGGCACAAGTTAAACTTGAAAATTGCAATGATAAGTGTCTCAGGTTAGAAAAGGAACTTAAGGTAAGCAAAGACCATGTCTCATACATAAACACCTTTAGACATGATGTCCAAAACAGATTTTTCGGTTTGTTGGACCAAAATATAATCCTAAAGGAAAATATGGAGAGACTTAAGAAGGAAAATGTTATTCTTAACATTGAGCTATCGCAATACAAATTATTAGGCTTAAATGAGGAATTGATAGATGCATCTACTAAAGACTTATGCAATGATTTTCAATATTTAAAAATGAATTCGGAATCCAACCGTAACAACAATAATAATCTTGAATTAAATTCAAGAGAAAAAGGGAAAATCAAAATAACTCCCAAATGGATTCTAGATGTTAAAAGTAAGAAATCACAAGGCCTAAAATATTTTAAGAATAACAAAAGTAAGAAAGCTTACGTTGATCTTCCTAGAGACAGGTACTGTACCTTCTGTGGAAAAGCTGGCCATCTGAAGGAACAGTGCACCAAAAGGGAACAGTATACTGTCTCTAACAGAAACTATGTCGATAACATTCAAATTGATAAATATGATTCATGTAAGATCGACAAGGAACCCAAGAATGTCTGGGTTCCTATAAATAACAATTAATTATCTTACAGGTCCAAGTGAGGGGGAACAGCTCATGGTATCTCGACAGTGGGTGTTCCAAGCATATGACGGGTGACAAATCTAAATTTCTCTCACTTGAAGCCTATGATGGGGGAACAGTAACCTTCGGTGACAATATGAAGGGTGAGATAATCGCCAAAGGAAAGGTTGGAAGGTCATGTTCCCACGCCATTGATAATGTATTTTTAGTCGAGAATTTGAAACACAACTTACTCAGCATTTCTCAATTTTGTGATAAGGGTAACTCTGTAAACTTTACTTCTGAAAAGTGCATTATTTCTAGGAACGACACAGGAGACATCATTCTTGAGGGAATCAGAAAAGGGAACACTTATGTGGTGGACCTGGACACTGTTCCCAGAAACAGTCTAACGTGTCTAAGTGTTATAGAAGACGACCCACTTCTTTGGCATAAGCGTCTAGGTCATGCTAGTTATTCATTGATTAATACATTAAGATCTAAAGACCTAGTTAGAGGACTACCAGCTATAAAATTCCTTAAGGATGAAATATGTGATCCTTGTGCCAAAGGAAAACAAGTAAGGTCATCTTTTAAACCAAAGAATGTTGTGACCACCTCAAAAACGCTTGAATTATTACACATGGATTTGTGTGGACCTATGAGAATACAAAGCCGTAGTGGCAAGAGATATGTGTTTGTTATTATTGATGATTATAGTAGATTTACATGGACTTTATTTTTAGTTAGTAAAGATGAAGCATTTAATGTGTTTGTCTCTTTCGCTAACAAAATACAAAAATCTACCAATAATCAAATTGTTCACATAAGGTCAGATCATGGTAAAGAATTTGAAAATTCAAGCTTTATGAGTTATTGCAATGAACATGGATTAAGTCATAATTTTTCGGCACCACGAACACCACAACAAAATGGTGTAGTAGAAAGGAAGAATAGAACTTTAGAGGAAATGGCTAGAACCATGTTAATTGCTAGTGGTCTACCTAGAAATTTTTGGGCCGAGGCTGTTAATACTGCATGTTATATTTTAAATAGAGTATTGATAAGACCAATCACTTCTAAGACACCCTATGAACTGTTTAAAGGCGCTAAACCAAATATTGCCTATTTTGTACATGTTAATGGAAAACGGAATATAGGTAAATTTGATGAAAGAAGTGATGAAGCAGTATTTCTTGGCTACTCATCTCAAAGTAAGGCATATAGAGTCTATAACAAAAGAACAATGAGTGTGGAAGAATCCGTTCACATAATTATCGATGAAACTAACTTTTTGTCAAGTGAACAGGATACAAATAATTTTAAGTTAGGTCTTGCAAATCTAGAGGAAGATGATGAAGAATTGAAAGTGCATGATCAAGAAACAGCTGGTGAACAGCCGGTTCCAGCAGAAGCAGAAAGTATTGATCAAATTCAGGAACTGCCAGAACATCAGGAACAGCAGACTGTTCCCAATCCAGCTGTTCCCACAGATGAGCAGAACAATCCAGTAGCTGAACAGAATGTTAATCAAGCTGATGAACCAGAACATGCTACTGTTCCCACAAGAGATTTTATGCCAAAACCTTGGAGATATCAAAAATACCATCCTCTTGATTTGATTCCATGCAAGATGAATTGAACGAATTTGAAAGGAACAAAGTATGGCATTTAGAACCCAAACCAAAACACAAGAAGGTAATTGGTTTGAAGTGGGTATTTCGGAACAAACTAGATGAGCATGGAATAATTGTAAGAAACAAGGTAAGGCTCGTGGTCAAAGGGTACAATCAACAAGAAGGTATTGATTATACTGAGACATTTGCTCCAGTAGCAAGGTTAGAAGCTATTAGAATTTTAATTTCTTTTGCTGCATTTATGAACTTTAAATTATATCAAATGGATGTGAAATGTGCTTTCTTGAATGGTTTTCTTGATGAAGAAGTTTTTGTTGAACAACCACCTGGCTTTGAGAATACCTCGTGTCTTGATCATGTCTATAAGCTTGATAAAGCTCTTTATGGGTTGAAACAAGCTCCTAGGCAATGGTATGAAAGACTATCAAAATTTTTGATTCAAAATAACTTTATTAGAGGTAAAATTGATAAAACCTTATTCTTTAAGAATAAAGGTTCCAATATATTAGTTGTTCAAATATATGTTGATGATATTATTTTTGGTGCCACAAATGAATTTCTATGTAAAGAATTTGCTAACCTTATGAGCACTGAATTTGAAATGAGCATGATGGGAGAATTAAATTTCTTTCTTGGTTTGCAAATTAAACAAACTGCTAATGGTATCTTTATTCATCAACAAAAATATATAAAAGAACTTCTTAAGAAATATGGCATGAATAACGCTAAAACCAACCATACACCCATGGCTACTAATGTAAGATTAGATGAAGATACAAATGGAACAAATATTGACCAAACTATGTATAGAGGCATGATTGGATCTTTATTATATCTAACTGCTAGTAGACCCGATATTTCATTTAGTGTTGGTCTATGTGCGAGATTTCAATCTAACCCTAAAGAATCACATCTAACTGCAGTGAAACGTATTTTGAGATATCTAAAGGGAACAGATGATTTATCATTATTTTATCCTAAAAGTGATGTCTTTGATTTGAAAGGCTTTAGTGATGCAGATTATGCGGGAGATCTTGTTAATAGAAAAAGCACGTCAGGTATGGTACAATTTCTTGGCTCATGTTTAGTTTCGTGGAGCTCCAAGAAACAAAACACTGTTGCATTATCAACTGCTGAAGCTGAGTACGTAGCAGCAGCAGCTTGCTGTTCCCAAATAATATGGATAAAGCAGCAGCTAAGAGACTTTGGTATTAAGTATGCATGTGTTCCTATTTATTGCGATAATACCAGTGCCATATGCATATCCAAAGATCCAGTGCATCACTCACGAGTAAAGCACATCCATATTAGGCATCATTTTCTTAAGGATAATGTTGAAAATAAAAATATTATTGTTAAGCATGTAAACAATAACGAGCAAATAGCAGATATCATGACCAAATCGCTTCCAAGGGAACAGCATGAGAAAATGAGATTGGAACTTGGCATGATCAAGCTGCATTAAAGGAAGTGTCATATATGATTCTTAGAGACAAAACAAAAATTGAAAATGATCAATCAACCACAATAAACTTGATTGAAAGATCAATTATCGAAAGGATCAGGTACGCATTTTTTAAAGGTATAAACTTTGAATGTTCTTATGATTGCATGATTATTTTGATCAAACGGTAGTAGCATAATATTATCATAAATATATAATAAAAATAAAAATAAAAATAAAAATAAAAAAAAATTAAAAAAAAATTAAAAAAAAAAAAAAAAAAATAATAATAATAATAAAAATTTTTTTCCCGCAATTTTTTTGGGGAAGTAGGAGTTGAATCATCGAATTCATCTGTCTCCATTTCGTGTATCTGTATCAAAATGCATAACTAAGGAAAATGGAACATTTAGTAACCGTCACCTCTCACAAATAAACCCACTCCCTCACGTTCCATCCTTCACTTCATAATCATTACCCTTTCCCTTTCACTCAACCCTAAACCGTCATTTTCTCCATTACTCTTTCTTTTCTCTCTCAAAATATCCATGAAGACCAAGAATCAGAGTCCTAAAATGAAGCAACCTGTACCTCTTCAAGTCATCTACCCACCTTCTCACAATCCTAAGCCTGAGTCTTCATCAAAAGAACAGGAGGGAACCCCCATCTCCCTGGAAACACATGCAGGCAGTAAGAGAACAAGAGGATCCAAGACACCTCTAACACGTTCTGTCAAGAAAATCAAGGTAACCCACTACTTGAACGCTGAGGAACTATCTAAAGAAATGACAGTTGGCTTTGGCCTCGACAAAGAGTGGTATGAGACTACAAACTTTCCTCAATTTCACAAAATTCTACAAACTCAACATTGGGAATCACTCATGGGCGATTACTGCTGCAATCCCATTTACCCAGAAATTATGCGTGAGTTCATCTCTAACTTTTCTATTAATGATGGAGTCTGTTCAAGTTCAATTAAAGAAATTAAAATTGAGTTTGATAGTATGACGTTAGGACAGTGGCTAGGAGTGCCAGCCACTGGTTTTGATGTTTATTATGTTGGGTCAAAAATTGTGTTTTCTGGAATTGATGAGAAGGATGTTTGGAGATGTTTAGGCGTTAGGCAAAAGAGAGGTAAAGTGAGTCACAATGTTTTGTCCCCCTTACACAAGTTACTCTACAACATTGCTCGAAGGTTTATTTTACCACGAAATTCAAAACGTAGTGAGGTAAGTCTTCGAGATGCCACTTTGATTTACTGTATGGTGAACAATATAAAGATTAATTTTCCTTCCTTGATGATTTCGCATTTAAATGATTGTATAGCCAAAAGATGTATGGTAGGCTATGGTGGTTTGTTGTCTTGGATTTTCTCAAAATTTGGTGTTCCACTTGGAGAATACAGTTTTCCTATGGGTCCCAGTAACATGATAGGTGCAAAATGTTTGAGTAACTTGCGCCTTAAATTAAATAAGGAAGGGATCCTTGAAAATGCTGTGGAACAGATTGAAATTGATTCTGATGATGAGGAACAGGAGGAAGAGGGGAAGGAAAAGGAGGAACAGGAAGTAGAGGAAGAAGTGGAGAAGGAGGAACAGGAAAAAGAAGTTGAAAAGGAGGAACAGGAGAAAGAAGGAGCTGGAGTTAAGGAACAGGAGGTTGTTCCTTCTGATAAGGAGGAAGAAGACAAGGGGATGGGACTTGAAGTTGCTCTTGATGATGACTCTAGGGCTGAACCCAGTCATTTTCCCTCACCAAAGCCAACCACTCCACCATCCCATCATTTCCCATCACCACCACCATCACCAACACCAAGATCACCACCACCTGTTCAACCGTTTCAAAAACAAAGCTTTGATCAGGCAACCATTCCTACTGCTCCTTTATACTCTATTCTCCTTAAGCTTGATGATTTGCAGGATCGCTTCTTCAAATTTCAAGATGAGATTCGTGTTTCCTTAGCCTCATTAGCTGACCAGATGACTCAAATGGAGGCTCGTCTTGGTGCTAAATTGGACACAGTGGAGGTGGAAACAGAATATATTGATGAAGATGCCCCTGCTTCCTAGTTCTCCTTTAATATCTTTTATATTTCATTGCTACTATCTCTGTCACCAAACAATTTCTTTGTCTTTAGTACCAGCTGGGGTACACCTCTTAAACATTGTTAACTTTGTTGAACCTTTTTACATATGCTACTAACTGTTAGGTTTGATTAGTCATTGCTTATCATGCTTGCATTCATTGTTATTGCTTTTTAATTTGTGCATCCTTATTCTCTCTTTGACTATAACTATATGTTTAGTGCTGTGGTTTGATTGCTTATCTTCTTTTTGAATGATGTCAAAAGGGAGAATATTTGGCACAAACTTAAATAATGCTTGAGCATGTTTGAGATCTAGTTAAATCTATTATGTTGGACTTATGGATTAAGGTGCTGGTTTGTTTCTGATGTTTGTGTTACTAGTTGTTTGTTTATGCTAATTTCTTTTAGCTCTGATTATGGATGATTATGGATTAAATCTATATTTTTTTTCATTGTTTGATTTTATGCTGAAATAATATAAAGTTGTTGTTTTGATTATTTCTAGAGTAACTGGTTTCATGACATTTAGTTAAGAAGAGTTGTTTTGATCTCTAACATACTCTTCAACATTGGTTTACTCTATTTTGTTTTTAAGTTTGTTTGAAAGTTTGTCATCATCAAAAAGGGGGAATTTGTTGGACCTCTTGAGTTTTGATGATGACTACACTTTATTTAAGCGAACATGTTTTTAGAGATTGTGCAGGTCGATATCCGGTCGTGATAATGATCGTTGATAGTACCTATGATTTAGCTTATGGAAACGTATATGTCAAAAGGTTTCAAAAGAGGTTAGGAGAAGTATATTGCTTGGGATGTAAAATGGAGACAGCAGATCTACTGTTCCCAAGTTGGATGTTCTAGCTAAACTGAAGTCTGGAGACAGCACACTGTTCCTGAGCTGAAGGTTGACTACGTTGACTAAAAATTCTGGTTATCATATTTTAATTATTTTTTTTAGTTAATGTATTTTAAATTAAATTGTTGCAGTAATAATTTATTAAAGTTAATTGGCAAATCGTTTTTGTTAAAGAAAATGAATTCACGTTTTATTTGTTAAGATCCTTTATTTTAGGATCTATTTTTAGTAAATTCTGGATTTGTTAAAAATAGAATTAATTGACTTTGAATTAGTCTTAGCAAATCTTTCTAACCGGTTTTTATTCCTAAAAATTAGCAAGCAATCATTCCCACTAAGATTAACCGTTTTCTAAAATATAGCATGAAGTTCCAGCCATTAATTTGGGGAACAGGAATTACTACTGAAGAAACTGCTACTTTAGGGAACAGCGGTTATTAAGGGAACCGCGGTTATTGTTTTTGTACACGTGTGATTTGACTTAATCAAATCTTATGGAAATAACCGTGTGTTTGCTTAATCCACATTTGTCCCATGATCTTTTGATAGTGGGATAATGGATTGGATTATTCCATTTTCTTAGGAATATTATTTTCTATAAATTGCAAGTTAATTCCGGTTTTTAAGTGAAGAGAAGTAATCCAACGTTTTGTGCTTAAGTGCTTTTCATACGTTTTTGTTGGATTTTACAAGAAATATTTTGTTCTTAAAATTGCCAATTAATTTATAATATTTTCTTGATGCAACTCTTTGATTTATTTTAGAGAATTTCTATCCTTTTTGTAAGGGTTTTTGAGAGTTTATGTAATTAGACTCGGGTGAGTCTAAGGGGGAAGTTAGATAGCTTTTAGTGAAGCTAGAGAGGATTAGCTTATTGTAAAGCTAAGTTTGTTGCTTTGAGTGAAGCAATTAGAGAGTGAAGAGTTGGCCTAGTTGTTTCGCTTCGAGTGAAGTAAGGTGTTTATTGTAATTGTAACTAATTGCCTTAAACATAGTGAAGTGGTTAGAAATCCCAAGTGGTCGTGGTTTTTCCTTTTGTTTAGGCCCAAAAGGTTTCCACGTAAAATCGTGCGTCTCTCTTATTATTTTGCTCTTAGTTTAAGCTTTATTTATTTTGAATAATTCCGCAAAAACAGGGCACAATCGCTTAAACTTACAACAACAACAATTCACCCCCCCTCTTGTTGCTGTTCCCGTTCCTAATTGAATCAACATATATTATTGTGTTGAAGAGGTTAGAATTGAAAATCATTGTCATATGCTACAAATTACGTGTTAAGTTGCGATTTTTAGGGTTTTTAAGCGTTTTTGGCACTTTTTCGCATAAAGTAGCTCAAACATTGTTTATTTTGCACGAAACTTGGCACACAACACTATTTGGTGTATATTATTGTGTTGAACTGGTTAAAATTGAGTCATATGCTACAAATTACGGGTTATTTTTCGATTTTAAGGTGTTTTAAGCGTTTTTTACACTTTTGCTCATAAAGTAGCTCAAACTTGGTTTGTTTTACATGAAACTTGGCACACAACACTATTTGGTATATATTATTGTGTTGAAGTGGTTATAATTGAAAATCATAGTCATTTGCTACAAATTACGTATTAAGTTGCGATTTTAAGGGTTTTTAAGCGTTTTTGGCACTTTTGCGCATAAAGTACCTCAAACATGGTTTGTTTTGCACGAAACTTGGCACACAACACTATTTGGTATATATTATTGTGTAAAAGTGGTTAGAGTTGAAAATCACAGTCATATGCTATAAATTACGTGTTAAGTTGTGATTTTAAGGGTTTTTAAGCGTTTCTTGCTCTTTTGCTCATAAAGTAGCTCAAACTTGGTTTGTTTTGCACGAAACTTGGCACACAACACTTTTTGTTATATATTATTGTGTTGAAGTGGTTAGAATTGAAAATCATAGTCATATGCTAGAAATTACGTGTTAAGTTGCGATTTTAAGGGTTTTTAATCGTTTTTCGCACTTTTGCGCATAAAATAGCTCAAACATGGTTTGTTTAACACGAAACTTGGCACACAATACTATTTTGTATATATTATTGTGTTGAAGTGGTTAGAATTCAGTCACATGCTACAAATTACGTGTTATGTTTCAATTTTATGGGGTTTTAAGCGTTTTTTTACACTTTTGCTCATAAAGTAGCTCAAACTTGTTTTGTTTTGCATGAAACATGGCACACAACACTATTTGGTATATATTATTGTGTTGAAGTGGTAAGAATTTAAAATCATAGTTATTTGCTACAAATTACGTGTTAAGTTGCGATTATAAGGGATTTTAAGCGTTTTTGGCACTTTTGCGCATAAAGTAGCTCAAACATGGTTTGTTTTGCACGAAACTTGGCACACATCACTATTTGGTATATATTATTGTGTTGAAGTGGTTAAAATTGAGTCATATGCTACAAATTACGTGTTATGTTTCGATTTTAAGAGGTTTTAAGCGTTTTTTACACTTTTGCACATAAAGTAGGTCAAACTTGGTTTGTTTTGCACGAAACTTGGCACACAACACTATTTTGTATATATTATTGTGTTGAAATGGTTAGAATTGAAAATTATAGTCATATGCTATAAATTACGTGTTAAGTTGCGATTTTAAGGGTTTTTAAGCGTTTCTTGCTCTTTTGTTCATAAAGTAAACTTGGTTTGTTTTGCACGAAACTTGGCACACAACACTTTTGGGTATATATTATTGTGTTGAAGTGGTTAGAATTGAAAATCATAGCCATATGCTAGAAATTACGTGCTAAGTTGCGATTTTAAGGGTTTTTAAGAGTTTTTGGTACTTTTGCGCATAAAGTAGCTCAAACATGGTTTGTTTTGCACGAAACATGGCACACAACACTATTTGGTATATATTATTGTGTTGAAGTGGTAAAAATTGAGTCATATGCTACAAATTACGTGTTATGTTTAGATTTTAAGCGGTTTTAAGCGTTTTTTACACTTTTGCACATAAAGTAGGTCAAACTTGGTTTTTTTTGCATAAAACTTGGCACACAACACTATTTGGTATATATTATTGTGTTGAAGTGGTTAGAATTGAAAATCATAGTTATTTGCTACAAATTACGTGCTAAGTTGCGATTTTAAGGGTTTTTAAGCGTTTTTGGCACTTTTGCGCATAAAGTAGCTCAAACATGGTTTGTTTTGCACGAAACTTGGCACACAACACTATTTGGTATATATTATTGTGTTGAAGTGGTTAGAATTGAGTCATATGCTACAAATTACGTGTTATGTTTCGATTTTACGGGGTTTTAAGCGTTTTTTACACTTTTGCTCATAAAGTAGCTCAAACTTGGTTTGTTTTGCATGAAACCTGGCACACAACACTATTTGGTATATATTATTGTGTTGAAGTGGTTAGATTCGAAAATCATAGTTATTTGCTACAAATTACGTGTTAATTTGCGATTTTAAGCGATTTTAAGCGTTTTTGGCACTGTTGCGCATAAAGTAGCTCAAACTTGGTTTGTTTTGCGTGACACTTGGCACACAACACTATTTGGTATATATTATTGTGTTGAACTCGTTAGAATTGAAAATCATAGTCATATGCTATAAATTAAGTGTTAAGTTGGGATTTTAAGGGTTTTTAATCGTTTTTGGCACTTTTGCGCATAAAGTAGCTCAAACATGGTTTGTTTTACACGAAACTTGGCACATAATACTATTTTGTATATATTATTGTGTTGAAGTGGTTAGAATTCAGTCACATGCTACAAATTACGTGTTATGTTTCCATTTTAAGGGGTTTTAAGCGTTTTTTTTACTCTTTTGCTCATAAAATAGCTCATACTTGTTTTGTTTTGCATGAAACATGGCACACAACACTATTTGGTATATATTATTGTGTTGAAGTGGTAAGAATTTAAAATCATAGTTATTTGCTACAAATTACGTGTTAAGTTGCGATTATAAGGGATTTTAAGCGTTTTTGGCACTTTTGCGCATAAAGTAGCTCAAACATGGTTTGTTTTGCACGAAACTTGGCACACAACACTATTTCGTATATATTATTGTGTTGAAGTGGTTAGAATTGAAAATCATTGTCATATGCTATAAATTACGTGTTAAGTTGCGATTTTAAGGGTTTTTTAACCGTTTTTGGCACTTTTTCGCATAAAGTAGCTCAAACATGGTTTGTTTTGAACGAAACTTGGCACATAACACTATTTGGTGTATATTATTGTGTTGAAGTGGTTAGAATTGAGTCATATGCTACAAATTACGTGTTATTTTTCGATTTTAAGGGGTTTTAAGCGTTTTTTACACTTTTGCTCATAAAGTAGCTCAAACTTGGTTTGTTTTGCATGAAACTTGGCACACAATACTATTTGGTATATATTATTGTGTTGAAGTGGTTAGAACTGAAAATCATAGTCATTTGCTACAAATTACGTGTTAAGTTGCGATTTTAAGGGTTTTTAAACGTTTTTGGCACTTTTGCGCATAAAGTACCTCAAACATGGTTTGTTTTGCACGAAACTTGGCACACAACACTATTTGGTATATATTATTGTGTTAAAGTTGTTAGAGTTGAAAATCACAGTCATATGCTATAAATTACGTCTTAAGTTGCGATTTTAAGGGGTTTTAAGCATTTCTTGCTCTTTTGCTCATAAAGTAGCTCCAACTTGGTTTGTTTTGCACGAAACTTGGCACACAACACTTTTTGTTATATATTATTGTGTTGAAGTGGTTAGAATTGAAAATCATAGTAATATGCTAGAAATTACGTGTTAAGTTGCGATTTTAAGGGTTTTTAAGCGCTTTTGACACTTTTGCGCATAAAGTAGCTCAAACATGGTTTGTTTTGCACGAAACTTGGCACACAACACTATTTGGTATATATTATTGTGTTGAAGTGGTCAGATTTGAAAATCATAGTTATTTGCTACAAATTACGTGTTAATTTGCGATTTTAAGCGATTTTAAGCGTTTTTGGCACTGTTGCGCATAAAGTAGCTCAAACTTGGTTTGTTTTGCGTGACACTTGGCACACAACACTATTTGGTATATATTATTGTGTTGAACTCGTTAGAATTGAAAATCATAGTCATATGCTATAAATTAAGTGTTAAGTTGCGATTTTAAGGGTTTTTAATCGTTTTTGGCACTTTTGCGCATAAAGTAGCTCAAACATGGTTTGTTTTACACGAAACTTGGCACATAATACTATTTTGTATATATTATTGTGTTGAAGTGGTTAGAATTCAGTCACATGCTACAAATTACGTGTTATGTTTCCATTTTAAGGGGTTTTAAGCGTTTTTTTTACTCTTTTGCTCATAAAATAGCTCATACTTGTTTTGTTTTGCATGAAACATGGCACACAACACTATTTGGTATATATTATTGTGTTGAAGTGGTAAGAATTTAAAATCATAGTTATTTGCTACAAATTACGTGTTAAGTTGCGATTATAAGGGATTTTAAGCGTTTTTGGCACTTTTGCGCATAAAGTAGCTCAAACATGGTTTGTTTTGCACGAAACTTGGCACACAACACTATTTCGTATATATTATTGTGTTGAAGTGGTTAGAATTGAAAATCATTGTCATATGCTACAAATTACGTGTTATGTTTCGATTTTAAGGGTTTTTAAGCGTTTTTTGCACTTTTGCTCGTGAAGTAGCTCAAACTTGGCTTATTTTGGACGAAACTTAGCACACAACACTATTTGGTATATATTATTGTGTTGAAGTGGTTAGAATTGAAAATCATTGTCATATGCTACAAATTACGTGTTAAGTTGCGATTTTAAGGGTTTTTTAACCGTTTTTGGCACTTTTTCGCATAAAGTAGCTCAAACATGGTTTGTTTTGAACGAAACTTGGCACATAACACTATTTGGTGTATATTATTGTGTTGAAGTGGTTAGAATTGAGTCATATGCTACAAATTACGTGTTATTTTTCGATTTTAAGGGTTTTTAAGCGTTTTTTACACTTTTGCTCATAAAGTAGCTCAAACTTGGTTTGTTTTGCATGAAACTTGGCACACAATACTATTTGGTATATATTATTGTGTTGAAGTGGTTAGAACTGAAAATCATAGTCATTTGCTACAAATTACGTGTTAAGTTGCGATTTTAAGGGTTTTTTAACCGTTTTTGGCACTTTTTCGCATAAAGTAGCTCAAACATGGTTTGTTTTGAACGAAACTTGGCACATAACACTATTTGGTGTATATTATTGTGTTGAAGTGGTTAGAATTGAGTCATATGCTACAAATTACGTGTTATTTTTCGATTTTAAGGGGTTTTAAGCGTTTTTTACACTTTTGCTCATAAAGTAGCTCAAACTTGGTTTGTTTTGCATGAAACTTGGCACACAATACTATTTGGTATATATTATTGTGTTGAAGTGGTTAGAACTGAAAATCATAGTCATTTGCTACAAATTACGTGTTAAGTTGCGATTTTAAGGGTTTTTAAACGTTTTTGGCACTTTTGCGCATAAAGTACCTCAAACATGGTTTGTTTTGCACGAAACTTGGCACACAACACTATTTGGTATATATTATTGTGTTAAAGTGGTTAGAGTTGAAAATCACAGTCATATGCTATAAATTACGTGTTAAGTTGCGATTTTAAGGGGTTTTAAGCATTTCTTGCACTTTTGCTCATAAAGTAGCTCCAACTTGGTTTGTTTTGCACGAAACTTGGCACACAACACTTTTTGTTATATATTATTGTGTTGAAGTGGTTAGAATTGAAAATCATAGTAATATGCTAGAAATTACGTGTTAAGTTGCGATTTTAAGGGTTTTTAAGCGCTTTTGGCACTTTTGCGCATAAAGTAGCTCAAACATGGTTTGTTTTGCACGAAACTTGGCACACAACACTATTTGGTATATATTATTGTGTTGAAGTGGTTAGAATTGAGTCATATGCTACAAATTACGTGTTATGTTTCGATTTTAAGGGGTTTTCAGCGTTTTTTACACTTTTGCTCATAAAGTAGCTCAAACTTGGTTTGTTTTGCATGAAACCTGGCACACAACACTATTTGGTATATATTATTGTGTTGAAGTGGTTAGATTTGAAAATCATAGTAATTTGCTACAAATTACGTGTTAATTTGCGATTTTAAGCGATTTTAAGCGTTTTTGGCACTGTTGCGCATAAAGTAGCTCAAACTTGGTTTGTTTTGCGTGACACTTGGCACACAACACTATTTGGTATATATTATTGTGTTGAACTCGTTAGAATTGAAAATCATAGTCATATGCTATAAATTAAGTGTTAAGTTGCGATTTTAAGGGTTTTTAATCGTTTTTGGCACTTTTGCGCATAAAGTAGCTCAAACATGGTTTGTTTTACACGAAACTTGGCACATAATACTATTTTGTATATATTATTGTGTTGAAGTGGTTAGAATTCAGTCACATGCTACAAATTACGTGTTATGTTTCCATTTTAAGGGGTTTTAAGCGTTTTTTTTTACTCTTTTGCTCATAAAATAGCTCATACTTGTTTTGTTTTGCATGAAACATGGCACACAACACTATTTGGTATATATTATTGTGTTGTAGTGGTAAGAATTTAAAATCATAGTTATTTGCTACAAATTACGTGTTAAGTTGCGATTATAAGGGATTTTAAGCGTTTTTGGCACTTTTGCGCATAAAGTAGCTCAAACATGGTTTGTTTTGCACGAAACTTGGCACACAACACTATTTCGTATATATTATTGTGTTGAAGTGGTTAGAATTGAAAATCATTGTCATATGCTATAAATTACGTGTTAAGTTGCGATTTTAAGGGTTTTTAAGCGTTTTTTGCACTTTTGCTCGTGAAGTAGCTCAAACTTGGCTTATTTTGGATGAAACTTAGCACACAACACTATTTGGTATATATTATTGTGTTGAAGTGGTTAGAATTGAAAATCATTGTCATATGCTACAAATTACGTGTTAAGTTGCGATTTTAAGGGTTTTTTAACCGTTTTTGGCACTTTTTCGCATAAAGTAGCTCAAACATGGTTTGTTTTGAACGAAACTTGGCACATAACACTATTTGGTGTATATTATTGTGTTGAAGTGGTTAGAATTGAGTCATATGCTACAAATTACGTGTTATTTTTCGATTTTAAGGGTTTTTAAGCGTTTTTTACACTTTTGCTCATAAAGTAGCTCAAACTTGGTTTGTTTTGCATGAAACTTGGCACACAATACTATTTGGTATATATTATTGTGTTGAAGTGGTTAAAACTGAAAATCATAGTCATTTGCTACAAATTACGTGTTAAGTTGCGATTTTAAGGGTTTTTTAACCGTTTTTGGCACTTTTTTCGCATAAAGTAGCTCAAACATGGTTTGTTTTGAACGAAACTTGGCACATAACACTATTTGGTGTATATTATTGTGTTGAAGTGGTTAGAATTGAGTCATATGCTACAAATTACGTGTTATTTTTCGATTTTAAGGGGTTTTAAGCGTTTTTTACACTTTTGCTCATAAAGTAGCTCAAACTTGGTTTGTTTTGCATGAAACTTGGCACACAATACTATTTGGTATATATTATTGTGTTGAAGTGGTTAGAACTGAAAATCATAGTCATTTGCTACAAATTACGTGTTAAGTTGCGATTTTAAGGGTTTTTAAACGTTTTTGGCACTTTTGCGCATAAAGTACCTCAAACATGGTTTGTTTTGCACGAAACTTGGCACACAACACTATTTGGTATATATTATTGTGTTAAAGTGGTTAGAGTTGAAAATCACAGTCATATGCTATAAATTACGTGTTAAGTTGCGATTTTAAGGGGTTTTAAGCATTTCTTGCACTTTTGCTCATAAAGTAGCTCCAACTTGGTTTGTTTTGCACGAAACTTGGCACACAACACTTTTTGTTATATATTATTGTGTTGAAGTGGTTAGAATTGAAAATCATAGTAATATGCTAGAAATTACGTGTTAAGTTGCGATTTTAAGGGTTTTTAAGCGCTTTTGGCACTTTTGCGCATAAAGTAGCTCAAACATGGTTTGTTTTGCACGAAACTTGGCACACAACACTATTTGGTATATATTATTGTGTTGAAGTGGTTAGAATTGAGTCATATGCTACAAATTACGTGTTATGTTTTGATTTTAAGGGGTTTTCAGCGTTTTTTACACTTTTGCTCATAAAGTAGGTCAAACTTGGTTTGTTTTGCATGAAACCTGGCACACAACACTATTTGGTATATATTATTGTGTTGAAGTGGTTAGATTTGAAAATCATAGTAATTTGCTACAAATTACGTGTTAATTTGCGATTTTAAGCGATTTTAAGCGTTTTTTGGCACTGTTGCGCATAAAGTAGCTCAAACTTGGTTTGTTTTGCGTGACACTTGGCACACAACACTATTTGGTATATATTATTGTGTTGAACTCGTTAGAATTGAAAATCATAGTCATATGCTATAAATTAAGTGTTAAGTTGCGATTTTAAGGGTTTTTAATCGTTTTTGGCACTTTTGCGCATAAAGTAGCTCAAACATGGTTTGTTTTACACGAAACTTGGCACATAATACTATTTTGTATATATTATTGTGTTGAAGTGGTTAGAATTCAGTCACATGCTACAAATTACGTGTTATGTTTCCATTTTAAGGGGTTTTTAAGCGTTTTTTTTTACTCTTTTGCTCATAAAATAGCTCATACTTGTTTTGTTTTGCATGAAACATGGCACACAACACTATTTGGTATATATTATTGTGTTGTAGTGGTAAGAATTTAAAATCATAGTTATTTGCTACAAATTACGTGTTAAGTTGCGATTATAAGGGATTTTAAGCGTTTTTGGCACTTTTGCGCATAAAGTAGCTCAAACATGGTTTGTTTTGCACGAAACTTGGCACACAACACTATTTCGTATATATTATTGTGTTGAAGTGGTTAGAATTGAAAATCATTGTCATATGCTATAAATTACGTGTTAAGTTGCGATTTTAAGGGTTTTTAAGCGTTTTTTTGCACTTTTGCTCGTGAAGTAGCTCAAACTTGGCTTATTTTGGACGAAACTTAGCACACAACACTATTTGGTATATATTATTGTGTTGAAGTGGTTAGAATTGAAAATCATTGTCATATGCTACAAATTACGTGTTAAGTTGCGATTTTAAGGGTTTTTTAACCGTTTTTGGCACTTTTTCGCATAAAGTAGCTCAAACATGGTTTGTTTTGAACGAAACTTGGCACATAACACTATTTGGTGTATATTATTGTGTTGAAGTGGTTAGAATTGAGTCATATGCTACAAATTACGTGTTATTTTTCGATTTTAAGGGTTTTTAAGCGTTTTTTACACTTTTGCTCATAAAGTAGCTCAAACTTGGTTTGTTTTGCATGAAACTTGGCACACAATACTATTTGGTATATATTATTGTGTTGAAGTGGTTAGAACTGAAAATCATAGTCATTTGCTACAAATAACGTGTTAAGTTGCGATTTTAAGGGTTTTTTTTAACCGTTTTTGGCACTTTTTCGCATAAAGTAGCTCAAACATGGTTTGTTTTGAACGAAACTTGGCACATAACACTATTTGGTGTATATTATTGTGTTGAAGTGGTTAGAATTGAGTCATATGCTACAAATTACGTGTTATTTTTCGATTTTAAGGGGTTTTAAGCGTTTTTTACACTTTTGCTCATAAAGTAGCTCAAACTTGGTTTGTTTTGCATGAAACTTGGCACACAATACTATTTGGTATATATTATTGTGTTGAAGTGGTTAGAACTGAAAATCATAGTCATTTGCTACAAATTACGTGTTAAGTTGCGATTTTAAGGGTTTTTTAAACGTTTTTGGCACTTTTGCGCATAAAGTACCTCAAACATGGTTTGTTTTGCACGAAACTTGGCACACAACACTATTTGGTATATATTATTGTGTTAAAGTGGTTAGAGTTGAAAATCACAGTCATATGCTATAAATTACGTGTTAAGTTGCGATTTTAAGAGGTTTTAAGCATTTCTTGCTCTTTTGCTCATAAAGTAGCTCCAACTTGGTTTGTTTTGCACGAAACTTGGCACACAACACTTTTTGTTATATATTATTGTGTTTGAAGTGGTTAGAATTGAAAATCATAGTAATATGCTAGAAATTACGTGTTAAGTTGCGATTTTAAGGGTTTTTTAAGCGCTTTTGGCACTTTTGCGCATAAAGTAGCTCAAACATGGTTTTGTTTTGCACGAAACTTGGCACACAACACTATTTGGTATATATTATTGTGTTGAAGTGGTTAGAATTGAGTCATATGCTACAAATTACGTGTTATGTTTCGATTTTAAGGAGTTTTCAGCGTTTTTTACACTTTTGCTCATAAAGTAGCTCAAACTTGGTTTGTTTTGCATTAAACCTGGCACACAACACTATTTGGTATATATTATTGTGTTGAAGTGGTTAGATTTGAAAATCATAGTTATTTGCTACAAATTACGTGTTAATTTGCGATTTTAAGCGATTTTAAGCGTTTTTGGCACTGTTGCGCATAAAGTAGCTCAAACTTGGTTTGTTTTGCGTGACACTTGGCACACAACACTATTTGGTATATATTATTGTGTTGAACTCGTTAGAATTGAAAATCATAGTCATATGCTATAAATTAAGTGTTAAGTTGCGATTTTAAGGGTTTTTAATCGTTTTTGGCACTTTTGCGCATTAAAGTAGCTCAAACATGGTTTGTTTTACACGAAACTTGGCACATAATACTATTTTGTATATATTATTGTGTTGAAGTGGTTAGAATTCAGTCAAATGCTACAAATTACGTGTTATGTTTCCATTTTAAGGGGTTTTAAGCGTTTTTTTTTACTCTTTTGCTCATAAAATAGCTCATACTTGTTTTGTTTTGCATGAAACATGGCACACAACACTATTTGGTATATATTATTGTGTTGAAGTGGTAAGAATTTAAAATCATAGTTATTTGCTACAAATTACGTGTTAAGTTGCGATTATAAGGGATTTTAAGCGTTTTTGGCACTTTTGCGCATAAAGTAGCTCAAACATGGTTTGTTTTGCACGAAACTTGGCAAACAACACTATTTCGTATATATTATTGTGTTGAAGTGGTTAGAATTGAAAATCATTGTCATATGCTATAAATTACGTGTTAAGTTGCGATTTTAAGGGTTTTTTAAGCGTTTTTTGCACTTTTGCTCGTGAAGTAGCTCAAACTTGGCTTATTTTGGACGAAACTTAGCACACAACACTATTTGGTATATATTATTGTGTTGAAGTGGTAAGAATTTAAAATCATAGTTATTTGCTACAAATTACGTGTTAAGTTGCGATTATAAGGGATTTTAAGCGTTTTTTGGCACTTTTGCGCATAAAGTAGCTCAAACATGGTTTGTTTTGCACGAAACTTGGCACACAACACTATTTCGTATATATTATTGTGTTGAAGTGGTTAGAATTGAAAATCATTGTCATATGCTATAAATTACGTGTTAAGTTGCGATTTTTAAGGTTTTTTAAGCGTTTTTTGCACTTTTGCTCGTGAAGTAGCTCAAACTTGGCTTATTTTGGACGAAACTTAGCACACAACACTATTTGGTATATATTATTGTGTTGAAGTGGTTAGAATTGAAAATCATTGTCATATGCTACAAATTACGTGTTAAGTTGCGATTTTAAGGGTTTTTTAACCGTTTTTGGCACTTTTTCGCATAAAGTAGCTCAAACATGGTTTTGTTTTGAACGAAACTTGGCATATAACACTATTTGGTGTATATTATTGTGTTGAAGTGGTTAGAATTGAGTCATATGCTACAAATTACGTGTTATTTTTCGATTTTAAGGGGTTTTAAGCGTTTTTTACACTTTTGCTCATAAAGTAGCTCAAACTTGGTTTGTTTTGCATGAAACTTGGCACACAATACTATTTGGTATATATTATTGTGTTGAAGTGGTTTAGAACTGAAAATCATAGTCATTTGCTACAAATTACGTGTTAAGTTGCGATTTTAAGGGTTTTTAAACGTTTTTGGCACTTTTGCGCATAAAGTACCTCAAACATGGTTTGTTTTGCACGAAACTTGGCACACAACACTATTTGGTATATATTATTGTGTTTAAAGTGGTTAGAGTTGAAAATCACAGTCATATGCTATAAATTACGTGTTACGTTGCGATTTTAAGGGGTTTTAAGCATTTCTTGCTCTTTTGCTCATAAAGTAGCTCCAACTTGGTTTGTTTTGCACGAAACTTGGCACACAACACTTTTTGTTATATATTATTGTGTTGAAGTGGTTAGAATTGAAAATCATAGTAATATGCTAGAAATTACGTGTTAAGTTGCGATTTTAAGGGTTTTTTAAGCGCTTTTGGCACTTTTGCGCATAAAGTAGCTCAAACATGGTTTGTTTTGCACGAAACTTGGCACACAACACTATTTGGTATATATTATTGTGTTGAAGTGGTTAGAATTGAGTCATATGCTACAAATTACGTGTTATGTTTCGATTTTAAGGGGTTTTCAGCGTTTTTTTACACTTTTGCTCATAAAGTAGGTCAAACTTGGTTTGTTTTGCATGAAACCTGGCACACAACACTATTTGGTATATATTATTGTGTTGAAGTGGTTAGATTTGAAAATCATAGTTATTTGCTACAAATTACGTGTTAATTTGCGATTTTAAGCGATTTTAAGCGTTTTTGGCACTGTTGCGCATAAAGTAGCTCAAACTTGGTTTGTTTTGCGTGACACTTGGCACACAACACTATTTGGTATATATTATTGTGTTGAAGTCGTTAGAATTGAAAATCATAGTCATATGCTATAAATTAAGTGTTAAGTTGCGATTTTAAGGGTTTTTAATCATTTTGGCTCTTTTGCGCATAAAGTAGCTCAAACATGGTTTGTTTTACACGAAACTTGGCACATAATACTATTTTGTATATATTATTGTGTTCAAGTTGTTAGAATTCAGTCACATGCTACAAATTACGTGTTATGTTTCCATTTTAAGGGGTTTTAAGCGTTTTTTTTACTCTTTTGCTCATAAAATAGCTCAAACTTGTTTTGTTTTGCATGAAACATGGCACACAACACTATTTGGTATATATTATTGTGTTGAAATGGTAAGAATTTAAAATCATAGTTATTTGCTACAAATTACGTGTTATGTTGCGATTATAAGGGATTTTAAGCGTTTTTTGGCACTTTTGCGCATAAAGTATGTCAAACATGGTTTGTTTTGCACGAAACTTGGCACACAACACTATTTGGTATATATTATTGTGTTGAAGTGGTTAAAATTGAGTCATATGCTACAAATTACGTGTTATGTTTCGATTTTAAGCGGTTTTAAGCGTTTTTTACACTTTTGCACATAAAGTAGGTCAAACTTGGTTTGTTTTGCACGAAACTTGGCACACAACACTATTTTGTATATATTATTGTGTTGAAGTGGTTAGAATTGAAAATTATAGTCTTATGCTATAAATTACGTGTTAAGTTGCGATTTTAAGGGTTTTAAAGCGTTTCTTGCTCTTTTGTTCATAAAGTAGCTCAAACTTGGTTTGTTTTGCACGAAACTTGGCACACAACACTTTTGGGTATATATTATTGTGTTGAAGTGGTTAGAATTGAAAATCATAGTCATATGCTAGAAATTACGTGCTAAGTTGCGATTTTAAGGGTTTTTAAGAGTTTTTGGTACTTTTGCGCATAAAAGTAGCTCAAACATGGTTTGTTTTGCACGGAAACATGGCACACAACACTATTTGGTATATATTATTGTGTTGAAGTGGTTTAAAATTGAGTCATATGCTACAAATTACGTGTTATGTTTCGATTTTAAGCGGTTTTAAGCGTTTTTTACACTTTTGCACATAAAGTAGGTCAAACTTGGTTTTTTTTGCATGAAACTTGGCACACAACACTATTTGGTATATATTATTGTGTTGAAGTGGTTAGAATTTAAAATCATTGTTATTTGCTACAAATTATGTGCTAAGTTGCGATTTTAAGGGTTTTTAAGCGTTTTTGGCACTTTTGCGCATAAAGTAGCTCAAACATGGTTTGTTTTGCACGAAACATGGCACACAACACTATTTGGTATATATATTATTGTGTTGAAGTGGTTAGAATTGAGTCATATGCTACAAATTACGTGTTATGTTTCGATTTTACGGGGTTTTAAGCCGTTTTTTACACTTTTGCTCATAAAGTAGCTCAAACTTGGTTTGTTTTGCATGAAACCTGGCACACAACACTATTTGGTATATATTATTGTGTTGAAGTGGTTAGATTTGAAAATCATAGTTATTTGCTACAAATTACGTGTTAATTTGCGATTTTAAGCGATTTTAAGCGTTTTTGGCACTGTTGCGCATAAAGTAGCTCCAACTTGGTTTGTTTTGCGTGACACTTGGCACACAACACTATTTGGTATATATTATTGTGTTGAAGTCGTTAGAATTGAAAATCATAGTCATATGCTATAAATTAAGTGTTAAGTTGCGATTTTAAGGGTTTTTAATCGTTTTTGGCACTTTTGCGCATACAGTAGGTCAAACATGGTTTGTTTTACACGAAACTTGGCAGATAATACTATTTTGTATATATTATTGTGTTGAAGTGGTTAGAATTCAGTCACATGCTACAAATTACGTGTTATGTTTCCATTTTAAGGGGTTTTAAGCGTTTTTTTTACTCTTTTGCTCATAAAATAGCTCAAACTTGTTTTGTTTTGCATGAAACATGCCACACAACACTATTTGGTATATAATATTGTGTTGAAGTGGTAAGAATTTAAAATCATAGTTATTTGTTACAAATTACGTGTTAAGTTGCGATTATAAGGGATTTTAAGCGTTTTTGGCACTTTTGCGCATAAAGTAGCTCAAACATGGTTTGTTTGCACGAAACTTGGCACACAACACTATTTCGTATATATTATTGTGTTGAAGTGGTTAGAATTGAAAATCATAGTCATATGCTATAAATTAAGTGTTAAGTTGCGATTTTAAGGGTTTTTTAAGCGTTTTTTTGCACTTTTGCTCGTGAAGTAGCTCAAACTTGGCTTATTTTGCACGAAACTTTGCACGCAACACTATTTGGTATATATTATTGTGTTGAAGTGGTTAGAATTGAAAATCATTGTCATATGCTACAAATTACGT
>NC_080053.1:22220029-22244345 GCF_026212465.1 Amaranthus tricolor
TTACGGGTTAAGTTGCGATTTTAAGGGTTTTTAAACGTTTTTGGCACTTTTGCGCATAAAGTACCTCAAACATGGTTTGTTTTGCACGAAACTTGGCACACAATACTATTTGGTATATATTATTGTGTTAAAGTGGTTAGAGTTGAAAATCACAGTCATATGCTATAAATTACGTGTTAAGTTGCGATTTTAAGGGGTTTTAAGCATTTCTTGCTCTTTTGCTCATAAAGTAGCTCCAACTTGGTTTGTTTTGCACGAAACTTGGCACACAACACTTTTTGTTATATATTATTGTGTGAAGTGGTTTGAATTGAAAATCATAGTCATATGCTAGAAATTACGTGTTAAGTTGCGATTTTAAGGGTTTTTACGCGCTTTTGGCACTTTTGCGCATAAAGTAGCTCAAACATGGTTTGTTTTGCACGAAACTTGGCACACAACACTATTTGGTATATATTATTGTGTTGAAGTGGTTAGAATTGAGTCATATGCTACAAATTACGTGTTATGTTTCGATTTTAAGGGGTTTTCAGCGTTTTTTACACTTTTGGTCATAAAGTAGCTCAAACTTGGTTTGTTTTGCATGAAACCTGGCACACAACACTATTTGGTATATATTATTGTGATGAAGTGGTTAGAATTGAAAATAATATTCATTTGCTACAAATTACGTGTTAAGTTGCGATTTTAAGGGTTTTTAAACGTTTTTGGCACTTTTGCGCATAAAGTACCTCAAACATGGTTTGTTTTGCACGAAACTTGGCACACAACACTATTTGGTACATATTATTGTGTTAAAGTGGTTAGAGTTGAAAATCACAGTCATATGCTATAAGTTACGTGTTAAGTTGCGATTTTAAGGGTTTTTAAGCATTTCTTGCTCTTTTGCTCATAAAGTAGCTCCAACTTGGTTTGTTTTGCACGAAACTTGGCACACAACACTTTTTGTTATATATTATTGTATTGAAGTGGTTAGAATTGAAAATCATAGTCATATGCTAGAAATTACGTGTTAAGTTGCGATTTTAAGGGTTTTTAAGCGTTTTTGGCACTTTTGCGCATAAAGTAGCTCAAACATGGTTTGTTTTGCACGAAACTTGGCACACAACACTATTTGGTATATGTTATTGTGTTGAAGTGGTTAGAATTGAAAATCCTAGTCATATGCTAAAAATTACGTGTTAAGTTGCGATTTTATGGGATTTAAGCATTTTTTGCACTTTTGCGCATAAAGTAGCTCAAACTTGGTTTGTTTTGCACGAAACTTGGCACACAACATTTTTTGGTATATATTATTGTGTTGTAGTGGTTTGAATTGAAAATCATAGTCATATGTTAGAAATTAAGTGTTAAAGTGATTTTATGGGTTTTTAAGTGTTTTTGGCACTTTTGGGCATAAATTAGTTCAAACTTGGTTTGATTTGCACGGAAGTTGGCACACAAAACTTTTTGGTATATCTTATTGTAATGAATTGGTTAGAATTTAAAATCATAGTCATATGCTAGAAATTACGTGTTAGGTTGCGATTTTAAGAGTTTTTAAGCGTTTTTGGCACTTTTAATCATAAAGTAGGTCAAGCATGGTTTGTTTTGCACTAAACTTGGCACACAACACTATTTGGTATATATTATTGTGTTGAAGTGGTTAGAATTGAAAATCCTAGTCATATGCTAAAAATTACGTGTTAAGTTGCGATTTTATGGGTTTTAAGCATTTTTTGCACTTTTGCGCATAAAGTAGCTCAAACTTGGTTGTTTTGCACGAAACTTTGCACACAACATTTTTTGGTATATATTATTGTGTTGAAGTGGTTAGAATTGAAAATCATATTCATATGCTAGAAATTACGTGTTAGGTTGCGATTTTAAGGGTTTTTAAGCGTTTTTGGCACTTTTGCGCATAAGTTAGCTCTAACTTTGTTTGTTTTGCACGAAACATGGCACACAACACTTTTTTGTATATATTGTTGTGTTGAAGTGGCTAGAATTGAAAATCATAGTCATATGCTAGAAATTACGTGTTAGGTTGCGATTTTAAGAGTTTTTAAGCATTTTTTGCACTTTTAATCACAAAGTAGCTCAAGCATGGTTTGTTTTGCACTAAACTTGGCACACAACACTATTTGGTATATATTATTGTGTTGAAGTGGTTAGAATTGAGTCATATGCTACAAATTACGTGTTATGTTTCGATTTTAAGGGGTTTTCAGCGTTTTTTACACTTTTGCTCATAAAGTAGCTCAAACTTGGTTTGTTTTGCATGAAACTTGGCACACAATACTATTTGGTATATATTATTGTGTTGAAGTGCTTAGAATTGAAAATCATAGTCATTTGCTACAAATTACGTGTTAAGTTGCGATTTTAAGGGTTTTTACACGCTTTTGGCACTTTTGCGCATAAAGTAGCTCAAACATGGTTTGTTTTGCACGAAACTTGGCACACAACACTATTTGGTATATATTATTGTGTTGAAGTGGTTAGAATTGAGTCATATGCTACAAATTACGTGTTATGTTTCGATTTTAAGGGGTTTTCAGCGTTTTTTACACTTTTGGTCATAAAGTAGCTCAAACTTGGTTTGTTTTGCATGAAACCTGGCACACAACACTATTTGGTATATATTATTGTGATGAAGTGGTTAGAATTGAAAATAATATTCATTTGCTACAAATTACGTGTTAAGTTGCGATTTTAAGGGTTTTTAAACGTTTTTGGCACTTTTGCGCATAAAGTACCTCAAACATGGTTTGTTTTGCACGAAACTTGGCACACAACACTATTTGGTACATATTATTGTGTTAAAGTGGTTAGAGTTGAAAATCACAGTCATATGCTATAAGTTACGTGTTAAGTTGCGATTTTAAGGGTTTTTAAGCATTTCTTGCTCTTTTGCTCATAAAGTAGCTCCAACTTGGTTTGTTTTGCACGAAACTTGGCACACAACACTTTTTGTTATATATTATTGTATTGAAGTGGTTAGAATTGAAAATCATAGTCATATGCTAGAAATTACGTGTTAAGTTGCGATTTTAAGGGTTTTTAAGCGTTTTTGGCACTTTTGCGCATAAAGTAGCTCAAACATGGTTTGTTTTGCACGAAACTTGGCACACAACACTATTTGGTATATGTTATTGTGTTGAAGTGGTTAGAATTGAAAATCCTAGTCATATGCTAAAAATTACGTGTTAAGTTGCGATTTTATGGGATTTAAGCATTTTTTGCACTTTTGCGCATAAAGTAGCTCAAACTTGGTTTGTTTTGCACGAAACTTGGCACACAACATTTTTTGGTATATATTATTGTGTTGTAGTGGTTTGAATTGAAAATCATAGTCATATGTTAGAAATTAAGTGTTAAAGTGATTTTATGGGTTTTTAAGTGTTTTTGGCACTTTTGGGCATAAATTAGTTCAAACTTGGTTTGATTTGCACGGAAGTTGGCACACAAAACTTTTTGGTATATCTTATTGTAATGAATTGGTTAGAATTTAAAATCATAGTCATATGCTAGAAATTACGTGTTAGGTTGCGATTTTAAGAGTTTTTAAGCGTTTTTGGCACTTTTAATCATAAAGTAGGTCAAGCATGGTTTGTTTTGCACTAAACTTGGCACACAACACTATTTGGTATATATTATTGTGTTGAAGTGGTTAGAATTGAAAATCCTAGTCATATGCTAAAAATTACGTGTTAAGTTGCGATTTTATGGGTTTTAAGCATTTTTTGCACTTTTGCGCATAAAGTAGCTCAAACTTGGTTTGTTTTGCACGAAACTTTGCACACAACATTTTTTGGTATATATTATTGTGTTGAAGTGGTTAGAATTGAAAATCATATTCATATGCTAGAAATTACGTGTTAGGTTGCGATTTTAAGGGTTTTTAAGCGTTTTTGGCACTTTTGCGCATAAGTTAGCTCTAACTTTGTTTGTTTTGCACGAAACATGGCACACAACACTTTTTTGTATATATTGTTGTGTTGAAGTGGCTAGAATTGAAAATCATAGTCATATGCTAGAAATTACGTGTTAGGTTGCGATTTTAAGAGTTTTTAAGCATTTTTTGCACTTTTAATCACAAAGTAGCTCAAGCATGGTTTGTTTTGCACTAAACTTGGCACACAACACTATTTGGTATATATTATTGTGTTGAAGTGGTTAGAATTGAGTCATATGCTACAAATTACGTGTTATGTTTCGATTTTAAGGGGTTTTCAGCGTTTTTTACACTTTTGCTCATAAAGTAGCTCAAACTTGGTTTGTTTTGCATGAAACTTGGCACACAATACTATTTGGTATATATTATTGTGTTGAAGTGCTTAGAATTGAAAATCATAGTCATTTGCTACAAATTACGTGTTAAGTTGCGATTTTAAGGGTTTTTAAACGTTTTTGGCACTTTTGCGCATAAAGTACCTCAAACATGGTTTGTTTTGCACGAAACTTGGCACACAATACTATTTGGTATATATTATTGTGTTAAAGTGGTTAGAGTTGAAAATCACAGTCATATGCTATAAATTACGTGTTAAGTTGCGATTTTAAGGGGTTTTAAGCATTTCTTGCTCTTTTGCTCATAAAGTAGCTCCAACTTGGTTTGTTTTGCACGAAACTTGGCACACAACACTTTTTGTTATATATTATTGTGTTGAAGTGGTTTGAATTGAAAATCATAGTCATATGCTAGAAATTACGTGTTAAGTTGCGATTTTAAGGGTTTTTACGCGCTTTTGGCACTTTTGCGCATAAAGTAGCTCAAACATGGTTTGTTTTGCACGAAACTTGGCACACAACACTATTTGGTATATATTATTGTGTTGAAGTGGTTAGAATTGAGTCATATGCTACAAATTACGTGTTATGTTTCGATTTTAAGGGGTTTTCAGCGTTTTTTACACTTTTGCTCATAAAGTAGCTCAAACTTGGTTTGTTTTGCATGAAACCTAGCACACAACACTATTTGGTATATATTATTGTGATGAAGTGGTTAGAATTGAAAATCATATTCATTTGCTACAAATTACGTGTTAAGTTGCGATTTTAAGGGTTTTTAAACGTTTTTGGCACTTTTGCGCATAAAGTACCTCAAACATGGTTTGTTTTGCACGAAACTTGGCACACAACACTATTTGGTACATATTATTGTGTTAAAGTGGTTAGAGTTGAAAATCACAGTCATATGCTATAAATTACGTGTTAAGTTGCGATTTTAAGGGTTTTTAAGCATTTCTTGCTCTTTTGCTCATAAAGTAGCTCCAACTTGGTTTGTTTTGCACGAAACTTGGCACACAACACTTTTTGTTATATATTATTGTATTGAAGTGGTTAGAATTGAAAATCATAGTCATATGCTAGAAATTACGTGTTAAGTTGCGACTTTAAGGGTTTTTAAGCGTTTTTGGCACTTTTGCGCATAAAGTAGCTCAAACATGGTTTGTTTCGCACGAAACTTGGCACACAACACTATTTGGTATATGTTATTGTGTTGAAGTGGTTAGAATTGAAAATCCTAGTCATATGCTAAAAATTACGTGTTAAGTTGCGATTTTATGGGTTTTAAGCATTTTTTGCACTTTTGCGCATAAAGTAGCTCAAACTTGGTTTGTTTTGCACGAAACTTGGCACACAACATTTTTTGGTATATATTATTGTGTTGTAGTGGTTTGAATTGAAAATCATAGTCATATGTTAGAAATTAAGTGTTAAAGTGATTTTATGGGTTTTTAAGTGTTTTTGGCACTTTTGGGCATAAATTAGTTCAAACTTGGTTTGATTTGCACGGAAGTTGGCACACAAAACTTTTTGGTATATCTTATTGTAATGAATTGGTTAGAATTTAAAATCATAGTCATATGCTAGAAATTACGTGTTAGGTTGCGATTTTAAGAGTTTTTAAGCGTTTTTGGCACTTTTAATCATAAAGTAGGTCAAGCATGGTTTGTTTTGCACTAAACTTGGCACACAACACTATTTGGTATATATTATTGTGTTGAAGTGGTTAGAATTGAAAATCCTAGTCATATGCTAAAAATTACGTGTTAAGTTGCGATTTTATGGGTTTTAAGCATTTTTTGCACTTTTGCGCATAAAGTAGCTCAAACTTGGTTTGTTTTGCACGAAACTTTGCACACAACATTTTTTGGTATATATTATTGTGTTGAAGTGGTTAGAATTGAAAATCATATTCATATGCTAGAAATTACGTGTTAGGTTGCGATTTTAAGGGTTTTTAAGCGTTTTTGGCACTTTTGCGCATAAGTTAGCTCTAACTTTGTTTGTTTTGCACGAAACATGGCACACAACACTTTTTTGTATATATTGTTGTGTTGAAGTGGCTAGAATTGAAAATCATAGTCATATGCTAGAAATTACGTGTTAGGTTGCGATTTTAAGAGTTTTTAAGCATTTTTTGCACTTTTAATCACAAAGTAGCTCAAGCATGGTTTGTTTTGCACTAAACTTGGCACACAACACTATTTGGTATATATTATTGTGTTGAAGTGGTTAGAATTGAGTCATATGCTACAAATTACGTGTTATGTTTCGATTTTAAGGGGTTTTCAGCGTTTTTTACACTTTTGCTCATAAAGTAGCTCAAACTTGGTTTGTTTTGCATGAAACTTGGCACACAATACTATTTGGTATATATTATTGTGTTGAAGTGCTTAGAATTGAAAATCATAGTCATTTGCTACAAATTACGTGTTAAGTTGCGATTTTAAGGGTTTTTAAACGTTTTTGGCACTTTTGCGCATAAAGTACCTCAAACATGGTTTGTTTTGCACGAAACTTGGCACACAATACTATTTGGTATATATTATTGTGTTAAAGTGGTTAGAGTTGAAAATCACAGTCATATGCTATAAATTACGTGTTAAGTTGCGATTTTAAGGGGTTTTAAGCATTTCTTGCTCTTTTGCTCATAAAGTAGCTCCAACTTGGTTTGTTTTGCACGAAACTTGGCACACAACACTTTTTGTTATATATTATTGTGTTGAAGTGGTTTGAATTGAAAATCATAGTCATATGCTAGAAATTACGTGTTAAGTTGCGATTTTAAGGGTTTTTACGCGCTTTTGGCACTTTTGCGCATAAAGTAGCTCAAACATGGTTTGTTTTGCACGAAACTTGGCACACAACACTATTTGGTATATATTATTGTGTTGAAGTGGTTAGAATTGAGTCATATGCTACAAATTACGTGTTATGTTTCGATTTTAAGGGGTTTTCAGCGTTTTTTACACTTTTGCTCATAAAGTAGCTCAAACTTGGTTTGTTTTGCATGAAACCTAGCACACAACACTATTTGGTATATATTATTGTGATGAAGTGGTTAGAATTGAAAATCATATTCATTTGCTACAAATTACGTGTTAAGTTGCGATTTTAAGGGTTTTTAAACGTTTTTGGCACTTTTGCGCATAAAGTACCTCAAACATGGTTTGTTTTGCACGAAACTTGGCACACAACACTATTTGGTACATATTATTGTGTTAAAGTGGTTAGAGTTGAAAATCACAGTCATATGCTATAAATTACGTGTTAAGTTGCGATTTTAAGGGTTTTTAAGCATTTCTTGCTCTTTTGCTCATAAAGTAGCTCCAACTTGGTTTGTTTTGCACGAAACTTGGCACACAACACTTTTTGTTATATATTATTGTATTGAAGTGGTTAGAATTGAAAATCATAGTCATATGCTAGAAATTACGTGTTAAGTTGCGACTTTAAGGGTTTTTAAGCGTTTTTGGCACTTTTGCGCATAAAGTAGCTCAAACATGGTTTGTTTCGCACGAAACTTGGCACACAACACTATTTGGTATATGTTATTGTGTTGAAGTGGTTAGAATTGAAAATCCTAGTCATATGCTAAAAATTACGTGTTAAGTTGCGATTTTATGGGTTTTAAGCATTTTTTGCACTTTTGCGCATAAAGTAGCTCAAACTTGGTTTGTTTTGCACGAAACTTGGCACACAACATTTTTTGGTATATATTATTGTGTTGTAGTGGTTTGAATTGAAAATCATAGTCATATGTTAGAAATTAAGTGTTAAAGTGATTTTATGGGTTTTTAAGTGTTTTTGGCACTTTTGGGCATAAATTAGTTCAAACTTGGTTTGATTTGCACGGAAGTTGGCACACAAAACTTTTTGGTATATCTTATTGTAATGAATTGGTTAGAATTTAAAATCATAGTCATATGCTAGAAATTACGTGTTAGGTTGCGATTTTAAGAGTTTTTAAGCGTTTTTGGCACTTTTAATCATAAAGTAGGTCAAGCATGGTTTGTTTTGCACTAAACTTGGCACACAACACTATTTGGTATATATTATTGTGTTGAAGTGGTTAGAATTGAAAATCCTAGTCATATGCTAAAAATTACGTGTTAAGTTGCGATTTTATGGGTTTTAAGCATTTTTTGCACTTTTGCGCATAAAGTAGCTCAAACTTGGTTTGTTTTGCACGAAACTTTGCACACAACATTTTTTGGTATATATTATTGTGTTGAAGTGGTTAGAATTGAAAATCATATTCATATGCTAGAAATTACGTGTTAGGTTGCGATTTTAAGGGTTTTTAAGCGTTTTTGGCACTTTTGCGCATAAGTTAGCTCTAACTTTGTTTGTTTTGCACGAAACATGGCACACAACACTTTTTTGTATATATTGTTGTGTTGAAGTGGCTAGAATTGAAAATCATAGTCATATGCTAGAAATTACGTGTTAGGTTGCGATTTTAAGAGTTTTTAAGCGTTTTTTGCACTTTTAATCACAAAGTAGCTCAAGCATGGTTTGTTTTGCACTAAACTTGGCACACAACACTATTTGGTATATATTATTGTGTTGAAGTGGTTAGAATTGAAAATCATATTCATATGCTAGAAATTACGTGTTAAGTTGCGATTTTATGGGTTTTTAAGCGTTTTTGGCACTTTTAATCATAAACTTGGTTTGATTTGCACGAAACTTGGCACACAAAAGTATTTGGTATATATTATTGTGTTGAAGTGGTTAGAATTGAGTCATATGCTACAAATTACGTGTTATGTTTCGATTTTAAGGGGTTTTCAGCGTTTTTTACACTTTGGCTCATAAAGTAGCTCAATCTTGGTTTGTTTTACATGAAACCTGGCACACAACACTATTTGGTATATATTATGGTGTTGAAGTGGTTAGAATTGAAAATCATAGTCATTTGCTACAAATTACGTGTTAAGTTGCGATTTTAAGGATTTTTAAGCGTTTTAGGCACTTTTGCGCATAAAGTAACTCAAACATGGTTTGTTTTGCACGAAACTTGGCACACAACACTATTTGGTATATATTATTGTGTTGAAGTGGTTAGAATTGAAAATCATAGTCATATGCTATAAATTAAGTGTTAAGTTGCGATTTTAAGGGTTTTTAAGCGTTTTTGGCACTTTTGTGCACAAATTAGCTCAAACTTTATTTGTTTTGCACGAAACTTGGCACACAACACTATTTGGTAAATATTATTGTTTGGAAGTGGTTAGAATTGAAAATCATTGTCATATGCTACAAATTACGTGTTAAGTTGCGATTTTAAGGGTTTATAAGCGTTTTTTGCATTTTTGCTCATTAAGTAGCTTAAACTTGGATTATTTTGCACGAAACTTAGCACACAACACTATTTGGTATATATTATTGTGTTGAAGTGGTTAGAATTTAAAATCATTGTCATATGCCACAATTTACATGTTAAGATGCGATTTTAAGGGTTTTTAAGCGTTTTTGGAACTTTTTCGCATAAAGTAGCTCAAACATGGTTTGTTTTGCTCGAAACTTGGCACACAACACTATTTGGTATATATTATTGTGTTGAAGTGGTTAGAATTGAAAATCATAGTCATATGCTATAAATTACGTTTTAAGTTGCGATTTTAAGGGGTTTTTAAGCGTATTTGGCACTTTTGCTCATAAAGTAGCTCAAACTTGGTTTGTTTTGCACGAAACTTGGCACACAACACTATTTGGTATATATTATTGTCTTGAAATGGTTAGAATTTAAAATCATAGTAATATGCTATTTATTACGTGTTAAGTTGCGATTTAAGGGTTTTTAAGCGTTTCTTGCTCTATTGCTCATAAAGTAGCTCAAACTTGGTTTGTTTTGCACGAAACATGGCACACAACACTTTTTGGTATATATTATTGTGTTGAAGTGGTTAGAATTGAAAATAATAGTCATATGCTAGAAATTACGTGTTAAGTTGCGATTTTAAGGGTTTTTAAGCGTTTTTGGCCCTTTTGCGCATAAAGTAGATCAAACTTGGTTTGTTTTGCACGAAACTTGCCACAAAACTCTTTTTGGTATATATTATTGTGTTGAAGTGGTTAGAATTAAAAATTATAGTCATATGCAAGAAATAACGTGATAAGTTGTGATTTTAAGGGTTTTTAAGCGTTTTTGGCACTTTTGTGCACAAAGTAGCTCAAACTTTGTATGTTTTGCACGAAACTTGGCACACAACACTATTTGGTAAATATTATTGTGCGGAAGTGGTTATTATTGAAAATCATTCTCATATGCTACAAATTATGTGTTAAGTTGCGATTTTAAGGGTTTTTAAGCGTTTTTTGCACTTTTGCTCGTGAAGTAGCTCAAACTTGGCTTATTTTGCACGAAACTTAGCACACAACACTATTTGGTATATATTATTGTGTTGAAGTGGTTACAATTGAAAATCATTGTCATATGCTACAAATTACGTGTTAAGTTGCGATTTTAAGGGTTTTTTAACCGTTTTTGGCACTTTTTCGCATAAAGTAGCTCAAACATGGTTTGTTTAGAACGAAACTTGGCACATAACACTATTTGGTGTATATTATTGTGTTGAAGTGGTTAGAATTGAGTCATATGCTACAAATTACGTGTTATTTTTCGATTTTAAGAGGTTTTAAGCGTTTTTTACACTTTTACTCATAAAGTAGCTCAAACTTGGTTTGTTTTGCATGAAACTTGGCACACAATACTATTTGGTATATATATTATTGTGTTGAAGTGCTTAGAATTGAAAATCATAGTCATTTGCTACAAATTACGTGTTAAGTTGCGATTTTAAGGGTTTTTAAACGTTTTTGGCACTTTTGCGCATAAAGTACCTCAAACATGGTTTGTTTTGCACGAAACTTGGCACACAATACTATTTGGTATATATTATTGTGTTAAAGTGGTTAGAGTTGAAAATCATAGTCATATGCTATATATTACGTGTTAAGTTGCGATTTTAAGGGGTTTTAAGCATTTCTTGCTCTTTTGCTCATAAAGTAGCTCCAACTTAGTTTGTTTTGCACGAAACTTGGCACACAACACTTTTTGTTATATATTATTGTGTTGAAGTGGTTAGAATTGAAAATCATAGTCATATGCTATAAATTAAGTGTTAAGTTGCGATTTTAGGGGTTTTTAAGCGTTTTTGGCACTTTTGTGCACAAATTAGCTCAAACTTTATTTGTTTTGCACGAAACTTGGCACACAACACTATTTGGTAAATATTATTGTTTGGAAGTGGTTAGAATTGAAAATCATTGTCATATGCTACAAATTACGTGTTAAGTTGCGATTTTAAGGGTTTATAAGCGTTTTTTGCACTTTTGCTCATTAAGTAGCTTAAACTTGGATTATTTTGCACGAAACTTAGCACACAACACTATTTGGTATATATTATTGTGTTGAAGTGGTTAGAATTTAAAATCATTGTCTTATGCCACAAATTACATGTTAAGATGCGATTTTAAGGGTTTTTAAGCGTTTTTGGCACTTTTTCGCATAAAGTAGCTCAAACATGGTTTGTTTTGCACGAAACTTGGCACACAACACTATTTGGTATATATTATTGTGTTGAAGTGGTTAGAATTGAAAATCATAGTCATATGCTATAAATTACGTTTTAAGTTGCGATTTTAAGGGGTTTTTAAGCGTATTTGGCACTTTTGCTCATAAAGTAGCTGAAACTTGGTTTGTTTTGCACGAAACTTGGCACACAACACTATTTGGTATATATTATTGTGTTGAAGTGGTTATAATGGAAAATCATAGTCATTTTCTCCAAATTACGTGTTAAGTTCCGATTTTAAGGATTTTTAAGCGTTTTTGGCACTTTTGTCCATAAAGTAGCTCAAACATGGTTTGTTTTGCACGAAACTTGGCACACAACACTATTTGGTATATATTATTGTCTTGAAATGGTTAGAATTGAAAATCATAGTAATATGCTATTTATTACGTGTTAAGTTGCGATTTTAAGGGTTTTTAAGCGTTTCTTGCTCTATTGCTCATAAAGTAGCTCAAACTTGGTTTGTTTTGCACGAAACATGGCACACAACACTTTTTGGTATATATTATTGTGTTGAAGTGGTTAGAATTGAAAATAATAGTCATATGCTAGAAATTACGTGTTAAGTTGCGATTTTAAGGGTTTTTAAGCGTTTTTGGCCCTTTTGCGCATAAAGTAGATCAAACTTGGTTTGTTTTGCACGAAACTTGCCACAAAACTCTTTTTGGTATATATTATTGTGTTGAAGTGGTTAGAATTAAAAATTATAGTCATATGCAAGAAATAACGTGATAAGTTGTGATTTTAAGGGTTTTTAAGCGTTTTTGGCACTTTTGTGCACAAAGTAGCTCAAACTTTGTATGTTTTGCACGAAACTTGGCACACAACACTATTTGGTAAATATTATTGTGTGGAAGTGGTTATTATTGAAAATCATTCTCATATGCTACAAATTATGTGTTAAGTTGCGATTTTAAGGGTTTTTAAGCGTTTTTTGCACTTTTGCTCGTGAAGTAGCTCAAACTTGGCTTATTTTGCACGAAACTTAGCACACAACACTATTTGGTATATATTATTGTGTTGAAGTGGTTACAATTGAAAATCATTGTCATATGCTACAAATTACGTGTTAAGTTGCGATTTTAAGGGTTTTTTAACCGTTTTTGGCACTTTTTCGCATAAAGTAGCTCAAACATGGTTTGTTTTGAACGAAACTTGGCACATAACACTATTTGGTGTATATTATTGTGTTGAAGTGGTTAGAATTGAGTCATATGCTACAAATTACGTGTTATTTTTCGATTTTAAGAGGTTTTAAGCGTTTTTTACACTTTTGCTCATAAAGTAGCTCAAACTTGGTTTGTTTTGCATGAAACTTGGCACACAATACTATTTGGTATATATTATTGTGTTGAAGTGCTTAGAATTGAAAATCATAGTCATTTGCTACAAATTACGTGTTAAGTTGCGATTTTAAGGGTTTTTAAACGTTTTTGGCACTTTTGCGCATAAAGTACCTCAAACATGGTTTGTTTTGCACGAAACTTGGCACACAATACTATTTGGTATATATTATTGTGTTAAAGTGGTTAGAGTTGAAAATCATAGTCATATGCTATATATTACGTGTTAAGTTGCGATTTTAAGGGGTTTTAAGCATTTCTTGCTCTTTTGCTCATAAAGTAGCTCCAACTTAGTTTGTTTTGCACGAAACTTGGCACACAACACTTTTTGTTATATATTATTGTGTTGAAGTGGTTAGAATTGAAAATCATAGTCATATGCTATAAATTAAGTGTTAAGTTGCGATTTTAGGGGTTTTTAAGCGTTTTTGGCACTTTTGTGCACAAATTAGCTCAAACTTTATTTGTTTTGCACGAAACTTGGCACACAACACTATTTGGTAAATATTATTGTTTGGAAGTGGTTAGAATTGAAAATCATTGTCATATGCTACAAATTACGTGTTAAGTTGCGATTTTAAGGGTTTATAAGCGTTTTTTGCACTTTTGCTCATTAAGTAGCTTAAACTTGGATTATTTTGCACGAAACTTAGCACACAACACTATTTGGTATATATTATTGTGTTGAAGTGGTTAGAATTTAAAATCATTGTCTTATGCCACAAATTACATGTTAAGATGCGATTTTAAGGGTTTTTAAGCGTTTTTGGCACTTTTTCGCATAAAGTAGCTCAAACATGGTTTGTTTTGCACGAAACTTGGCACACAACACTATTTGGTATATATTATTGTGTTGAAGTGGTTAGAATTGAAAATCATAGTCATATGCTATAAATTACGTTTTAAGTTGCGATTTTAAGGGGTTTTTAAGCGTATTTGGCACTTTTGCTCATAAAGTAGCTGAAACTTGGTTTGTTTTGCACGAAACTTGGCACACAACACTATTTGGTATATATTATTGTGTTGAAGTGGTTATAATGGAAAATCATAGTCATTTTCTCCAAATTACGTGTTAAGTTCCGATTTTAAGGATTTTTAAGCGTTTTTGGCACTTTTGTCCATAAAGTAGCTCAAACATGGTTTGTTTTGCACGAAACTTGGCACACAACACTATTTGGTATATATTATTGTCTTGAAATGGTTAGAATTGAAAATCATAGTAATATGCTATTTATTACGTGTTAAGTTGCGATTTTAAGGGTTTTTAAGCGTTTCTTGCTCTATTGCTCATAAAGTAGCTCAAACTTGGTTTGTTTTGCACGAAACATGGCACACAACACTTTTTGGTATATATTATTGTGTTGAAGTGGTTAGAATTGAAAATAATAGTCATATGCTAGAAATTACGTGTTAAGTTGCGATTTTAAGGGTTTTTAAGCGTTTTTGGCCCTTTTGCGCATAAAGTAGATCAAACTTGGTTTGTTTTGCACGAAACTTGCCACAAAACTCTTTTTGGTATATATTATTGTGTTGAAGTGGTTAGAATTAAAAATTATAGTCATATGCAAGAAATAACGTGATAAGTTGTGATTTTAAGGGTTTTTAAGCGTTTTTGGCACTTTTGTGCACAAAGTAGCTCAAACTTTGTATGTTTTGCACGAAACTTGGCACACAACACTATTTGGTTAATATTATTGTGTGGAAGTGGTTATTATTGAAAATCATTCTCATATGCTACAAATTATGTGTTAAGTTGCGATTTTAAGGGTTTTTAAGCGTTTTTTGCACTTTTGCTCGTGAAGTAGCTCAAACTTGGCTTATTTTGCACGAAACTTAGCACACAACACTATTTGGTATATATTATTGTGTTGAAGTGGTAACAATTGAAAATCATTGTCATATGCTACAAATTACGTGTTAAGTTGCGATTTTAAGGGTTTTTTTAACCGTTTTTGGCACTTTTTCGCATAAAGTAGCTCAAACATGGTTTGTTTTGAACGAAACTTGGCACATAACACTATTTGGTATATATTATTGTGTTGAAGTGGTTAGAATTGAGTCATATGCTACAAATTACGTGTTATTTTTCGATTTTAAGAGGTTTTAAGCGTTTTTTACACTTTTGCTCATAAAGTAGCTCAAACTTGGTTTGTTTTGCATGAAACTTGGCACACAATACTATTTGGTATATATTATTGTGTTGAAGTGGTTAGAATTGAAAATCATAGTCATTTGCTACAAATTACGTGTTAAGTTGCGATTTTAAGGGTTTTTAAACGTTTTTGGCACTTTTGCGCATAAAGTACCTCAAACATGGTTTGTTTTGCACGAAACTTGGCACACAATACTATTTGGTATATATTATTGTGTTAAAGTGGTTAGAGTTGAAAATCACAGTCATATGCTATATATTACGTGTTAAGTTGCGATTTTAAGGGGTTTTAAGCATTTCTTGCTCTTTTGCTCATAAAGTAGCTCCAACTTGGTTTGTTTTGCACGAAACTTGGCACACAACACTTTTTGTTATATATTATTGTGTTGAAGTGGTTAGAATTGAAAATCATAGTCATATGCTAGAAATTACGTGTTAAGTTGCGATTTTAAGGGTTTTTTACGCGCTTTTGGCACTTTTGCGCATAAAGTAGCTCAAACATGGTTTGTTTTGCTCGAAACTTAACACACAACACTATTTGGTATATATTATTGTGTTGAATTGGTTAGAATTGAGTCATATGCTACAAATTACGTGTTATGTTTCGATTTTAAGGGGTTTTCAGCGTTTTTTACACTTTTGCTCATAAAGTAGCTCAAACTTGGTTTGTTTTGCATGAAACCTGGCACACAACACTATTTGGTATATATTATTGTGATGAAGTGGTTAGAATTGAAAATCATATTCATTTGCTACAAATTACGTGTTAAGTTGCGATTTTAAGGGTTTTTAAACGTTTTTGGCACTTTTGCGCATAAAGTACCTCAAACATGGTTTGTTTTGCACGAAACTTGGCACACAACACTATTTGCTACATATTATTGTGTTAAAGTGGTTAGAGTTGAAAATCACAGTCATATGCTATAAATTACGTGTTAAGTTGCGATTTTAAGGGTTTTTAAGCATTTCTTGCTCTTTTGCTCATAAAGTAGCACCAACTTGGTTTGTTTTGCACGAAACTTGGCACACAACACTTTTTGTTATATATTATTGTATTGAAGTGGTTAGAATTGAAAATCATAGTCATATGCTAGAAATTACGTGTTAAGTTGCGATTTTAAGGGTTTTTAAGCGTTTTTGGCACTTTTGCGCATAAAGTAGCTCAAACATGGTTTGTTTTGCACGAAACTTGGCACACAACACTATTTATTATATATTATTGTGTTGAAGTGGTTAGAATTGAAAATCCTAGTCATATGCTAAAAATTACGTGTTAAGTTACGATTTTATGGGTTTTAAGCATTTTTTGCACTTTTGCGCATAAAGTAGCTCTAACTTGGTTTGTTTTGCACGAAACTTGGCACACAACATTTTTTGGTATATATTATTGTGTTGAAGTGGTTTGAATTGAAAATCATAGTCATATGTTAGAAATTAAGTGTTAAAGTGATTTTATGGGTTTTTAAGCGTTTTTGGCACTTTTGGGCATAAATTAGTTCAAACTTGGTTTGATTTGCACGGAAGTTGGCACACAAAACTTTTTGGTATATATTATTGTAATGAATTGGTTAGAATTTAAAATCATAGTCATATGCTAGAAATTACGTGTTAGGTTGCGATTTTAAGAGTTTTTAAGCGTTTTTGGCACTTTTAATCATAAAGTAGGTCAAGCATGGTTTGTTTTGCACTAAACTTGGCACACAACACTATTTGGTATATATTATTGTGTTGAAGTGGTTAGAATTGAAAATCCTAGTCATATGCTAAAAATTACGTGTTAAGTTGCGATTTTATGGGTTTTAAGCATTTTTTGCACTTTTGCGCATAAAGTAGCTCAAACTTGGTTTGTTTTGCACGAAACTTGGCACACAACATTTTTTGGTATATATTATTGTGTTGAAGTGGTTAGAATTGAAAATCATATTCATATGCTAGAAATTACGTGTTAGGTTGCGATTTTAAGGGTTTTTAAGCGTTTTTGGCACTTTTGCGCATAAGTTAGCTCTAACTTTGTTTGTTTTGCACGAAACATGGCACACAACACTTTTTTGTATATATTGTTGTGTTGAAGTGGCTAGAATTGAAAATCATAGTCATATGCTAGAAATTACGTGTTACGTTGCGATTTTAAGAGTTTTTAAGCGTTTTTGGCACTTTTGATCATAAAGTAGCTCAAGCATGGTTTGTTTTGCACTAAACTTGGCACACAACACTATTTGGTATATATTATTGTGTTGAAGTGGTTAGAATTGAAAATCATATTCATATGCTAGAAAATTACGTGTTAAGTTGCGATTTTATGGGTTTTTTAAGCGTTTTTGGCACTTTTGCGTATAAAGTAGCTCAAAGTTGGTTTTTTTTTTTGCACGAAACTTGGCACACAAAACTTTTGGTCTATATTATTGTTTTGAAGTGGCTAGAATTGAAAATCATAGTCATATGCTAGACATTACGTGTCATGTTGCGATTTTATGGGTTTTTAAGCGTTTTTTGCACTTTTAATCATAAACTTGGTTTGATTTGCACGAAACTTGGCACACAAATGTATTTGGTATATATTATTGTGTTGAAGTGGTTAGAATTGAGTCATATGCTACAAATTACGTGTTATGTTTCGATTTTAAGGGGTTTTCAGCGTTTTTTACACTTTGGCTCATAAAGTAGCTCAATCTTGGTTTGTTTTGCATGAAACCTGGCACACAACACTATTTGGTATATATTATTGTGTTGAAGTGGTTAGAATTGAAAATCATAGTCATTTGCTACAAATTACGTGTTAAGTTGCGATTTTAAGGATTTTTTAAGCGTTTTTGGCACTTTTGCGCATAAAGTAACTCAAACATGGTTTGTTTTGCACGAAACTTGGCACACAACACTATTTGGTATATATTATTG
Source organism: Amaranthus tricolor (assembly GCF_026212465.1). Classification (NCBI taxonomy): domain Eukaryota; kingdom Viridiplantae; phylum Streptophyta; class Magnoliopsida; order Caryophyllales; family Amaranthaceae; genus Amaranthus; species Amaranthus tricolor. The sequence continues at coordinate 22,238,275 of NC_080053.1, forward strand.
TGTTGAAGTGGTTAGAATTGAAATCATAGTCATATGCTATAAATTACGTGTTAAGTTGCGATTTTAATGGTTTTTAAGCATTTCTTGCTCTTTTGCTCATAAAGTAGCTCCAACTTGGTTTGTTTTGCACGAAACTTGGCACACAACATTTTTTGGTATATATTATTGTGTTGAAGTGGTTCTAATTGAAAATCATAGTCATATGTTAGAAATTAAGTGTTAAAGTGATTTTATGGGTTTTTAAGCGTTTTTGGCACTTTTGGGCTTAAATTAGTTCAAACTTGGTTTGATTTGCACGGAAGTTGGCACACAAAACTTTTTGGTATATATTATTGTAATGAATTGGTTAGAATTTAAAATCATAGTCATATGCTAGAAATTACGTGTTAGGTTGCGATTTTAAGAGTTTTTAAGCGTTTTTGGCACTTTTAATCATAAAGTAGGTCAAGCATGGTTTGTTTTGCACTAAACTTGGCACACAACACTATTTGGTATATATTATTGTGTTGAAGTGGTTAGAATTGAAAATCCTAGTCATATGCTAAAAATTACGTGTTAAGTTGCGATTTTATGGGTTTTAAGCATTTTTTGCACTTTTGCGCATAAAGTAGCTCAAACTTGGTTTGTTTTGCACGAAACTTGGCACACAACATTTTTTTGTATATATTATTGTGTTGAAGTGGTTAGAATTGAAAATCATATTCATATGCTAGAAATTACGTGTTAGGTTGCGATTTTAAGGGTTTTTTAAGCGCTTTTGGCACTTTTGCGCATAAGTTAGCTCTAACTTTGTTTGTTTTGCACGAAACATGGCACACAACACTTTTTTGTATATATTGTTGTGTTGAAGTGGCTAAAATTGAAAATCATAGTCATATGCTAGAAATTACGTGTTAGGTTGCGATTTTAAGAGTTTTTAAGCGTTTTTGGCACTTTTAATCATAAAGTAGCTCAAGCATGGTTTGTTTTGCACTAAACTTGGCACACAACACTATTTGGTATATATTATTGTGTTGAAGTGGTTAGAATTGAAAATCATTTTCATATGCTAGAAATTACGTGTTAAGTTGCGATTTTATGGGTTTTTAAGCGTTTTTGGCACTTTTGCGTATAAAGTAGCTCAAAGTTGGTTTTTTTTTTTGCACGAAACTTGGCACACAAAACTTTTTGGTCTATATTATTGTTTTGAAGTGGCTAGAATTGAAAATCATAGTCATATGCTAGACATTACGTGTCATGTTGCGATTTTATGGGTTTTTAAGCGTTTTTTGCACTTTTAATCATAAACTTGGTTTGATTTGCACGAAACTTGGCACACAAAAGTATTTGGTATATATTATTGTGTTGAAGTGGTTAGAATTGAGTCATATGCTACAAATTACGTGTTATGTTTCGATTTTAAGGGGTTTTCAGCGTTTTTTACACTTTGGCTCATAAAGTAGCTCAATCTTGGTTTGTTTTGCATGAAATCTGGCACACAACACTATTTGGTATATATTATTGTGTTGAAGTGGTTAGAATTGAAAATCATAGACATTTGCTGCAAATTACGTGTTAAGTTGCGATTTTAAGGATTTTTAAGCGTTTTTGGCACTTTTTCGCATAAAGTAGCTCAAACATGGATTGTTTTGCACGAAACTTGGCACACAACACTATTTGGTATATATTATTGTGTTGAAGTGGTTAGAATTGAAAATCATAGTCATATGCTATAAATTACGTTTTAAGTTGCGATTTTAAGGGTTTTTTAAGCGTTTTTGGCACTTTTGCTCATAAAGTAGCTCAAACTTTATTTGTTTTGCATGAAACTTGGCACACAACACTATTTGGTAAATATTATTGTTTGGAAGTGGTTATAATGGAAAATCATAGTCATTTTTCTACAAATTACGTGTTAAGTTCCGATTTTAAGGGTTTATAAGCGTTTTTGGCACTTTTGCTCATTAAGTAGCTTAAACATGGTTTGTTTTGCACGAAACTTGGCACACAACACTATTTGGGTATATATTATTGTCTTGAATGGTTAGAATTGAAAATCATAGTAATATGCTATTTATTACGTGTTAAGTTGCGATTTTAAGGGTTTTTAAGCGTTTCTTGCTCTATTGCTCATAAAGTAGCTCAAACTTGGTTTGTTTTGCACGAAACATGGCACACAACACTTTTTGGTATATATTATTGTGTTGAAGTGGTTAGAATTGAAAATAATAGTCATATGCTAGAAATTACGTGTTAAGTTGCGATTTTAAGGGTTTTTAAGCGTTTTTGGCCCTTTTGCGCATAAAGTAGATCAAACTTGGTTTGTTTTGCACGAAACTTGCCACAAAACTTATTTTTGGTATATATTATTGTGTTGAAGTGGTTAGAATTAAAAATTATAGTCATATGCAAGAAATAACGTGATAAGTTTTTTTTTTAAGGGTTTTTAAGCGTTTTTGGCACTTTTGTGCACAAAGTAGCTCAAACTTTGTATGTTTTGCACGAAACTTGGCACACAACACTATTTGGTAAATATTATTGTGTGGAAGTGGTTATTATTGAAAATCATTCTCATATGCTACAAATTATGTGTTAAGTTGCGATTTTAAGGGTTTTTAAGCGTTTTTTTGCACTTTTGCTCGTGAAGTAGCTCAAACTTGGCTTATTTGCACGAAACTTAGCACACAACACTATTTGGTATATATTATTGTGTTGAAGTGGTTACAATTGAAAATCATTGTCATATGCTACAAATTACGTGTTAAGTTGCGATTTTAAGGGTTTTTTAACCGTTTTTGGCACTTTTTCGCATAAAAGTAGCTCAAACATGGTTTGTTTTGAACGAAACTTGGCACATAACACTATTTGGTGTATATTATTGTGTTGAAGTGGTTAGAATTGAGTCATATGCTACAAATTACGTGTTATTTTTCGATTTTAAGAGGTTTTAAGCGTTTTTTTACACTTTTGCTCATAAAGTAGCTCAAACTTGGTTTGTTTTGCATGAAACTTGGCACACAATACTATTTGGCATATATTATTGTGTTGAAATGGTTAGAATTGAAAATCATAGTCATTTGCTACAAATTACGTATTAAGTTGCGATTTTAAGGGTTTTTAAACGTTTTTGGCACTTTTGCGCATAAAGTACCTCAAACATGGTTTGTTTTGCACGAAACTTGGCACACAATACTATTTGGTATATATTTATTGTGTTAAAGTGGTTAGAGTTGAAAATCGCAGTTATATGCTATAAATTACGTGTTAAGTTGCGATTTTAAGGGGTTTTAAGCATTTCTTGCTCTTTTGCTCATAAAGTAGCTCCAACTTGGTTTGTTTTGCACGAAACTTGGCACACAACACTTTTTGTTATATATTATTGTGTTGAAGTGGTTAGAATTGAAAATCATAGTCATATGCTAGAAATTACGTGTTAAGTTGCGATTTTAAGGGTTTTTACGCGCTTTTGGCACTTTTGCGCATAAAGTAGATCAAACTTGGTTTGTTTTGCACGAAACTTGCCACAAAACTCTTTTTGGTATATATTATTTTGTTGAAGTGGTTAGAATTAAAAATTATAGTCATATGCAAGAAATAACGTGATAAGTTGTGATTTTAAGGGTTTTTAAGCGTTTTTGGCACTTTTGTGCACAAATTAGCTCAAACTTTATTTGTTTTGCACGAAACTTGGCACACAACACTATTTGGTAAATATTATTGTTTGGAAGTGGTTAGAATTGAAAATCATTGTCATATGCTACAAATTACGTGTTAAGTTGCGATTTTAAGGGTTTATAAGCGTTTTTTGCACTTTTGCTCATTAAGTAGCTTAAACTTGGATTATTTTGCACGAAACTTAGCACACAACACTATTTGGTATATATTATTGTGTTGAAGTGGTTAGAATTTAAAATCATTGTCATATGCCACAAATTACATGTTAAGTTGCGATTTGAAGGGTTTTTAAGTGTTTTTGGCACTTTTTCGCATAAAGTAGCTCAAACATGGTTTGTTTTGCACGAAACTTGGCACACAACACTATTTGGTATATATTATTGTGTTGAAGTGGTTAGAATTGAAAATCATAGTCATATGCTATAAATTACGTTTTAAGTTGCGATTTTAAGGGGTTTTTAAGCGTATTTGGCACTTTTGCTCATAAAGTAGCTCAAACATGGTTTGTTTTGCACGAAACTTTGCACACAACACTATTTGGTATATATTATTGTCATGAAATGGTTAGAATTGAAAATCATAGTAATATGCTATTTATTACGTGTTAAGTTGCGATTTTAAGGGTTTTTAAGCGTTTCGTGCTCTATTGCTCATAAAGTAGCTCAAACTTGGTTTGTTTTGCACGAAACATGGGCACACAACACTTTTTGGTATATATTATGGTGTTGAAGTGGTTAGAATTGAAAATAATAGTTATATGCAAGAAATTACGTGTTAAGTTGCGATTTTAAGGGTTTTTAAGCGGTTTTTGACCCTTTTGCGCTTAAAGTAGATCAAACTTGGTTTGTTTTGCACGAAACTTGCCACAAAACTCTTTTTGGTATATATTATTGTGTTGAAGTGGTTAGAATTAAAAATTATAGTCATATGCAAGAATAAAAGTGATAAGTTGTGATTTTAAGGGTTTTTAAGCGTTTTTGGCACTTTTGTGCACAAAGTAGCTCAAACTTTGTATGTTTTGCACGAAACTTGGCACACAACACTATTTGGTAAATATTATGGTGTGGAAGTGGTTATTATTGAAAATCATTCTCATATGCTACAAATTATGTGTTAAGTTGCGATTTTAAGGGTTTTTAAGCGTTTTTTGCACTTTTGCTCGTGAAGTAGCTCAAACTTGGCTTAATTTGCACGAAACTTAGCACACAACACTATTTGGTATATATTATGGTGTTGAAGTGGTTACAATTGAAAATCATTGTCATACGCTACAAATTACGTGTTAAGTTGCGATTTTAAGGGTTTTTTTAACCGTTTTTGGCACTTTTTCGAATAAAGTAGCTCAAACATGGTTTGTTTTGAACGAAACTTGGCACATAACACTATATGGTGTATATTATTGTGTTGAAGTGGTTAGAATTGAGTCATATGCTACAAATTACGTGTTATTTTCGATTTTAAGAGGTTTTAAGCGTTTTTTACACTTTTGCTCATAAAGTAGCTCAAACTTGGTTTGTTTTGCATGAAACTTGGCACACAATACTATTTGGTATATATTATTGTGTTGAAGTGGTTAGAATTGAAAATCATAGTCATTTGCTACAAATTACATGTTAAGTTGCGATTTTAAGGGTTTTTAAACGTTTTTGGCACTTTTGCGCATAAAGTACCTCAAACATGGTTTGTTTTGCACGAAACTTGGCACACAATACTATTTGGTATATATTATTGTGTTAAAGTGGTTAGAGTTGAAAATCACAGTCATATGCTATAAATTACGTGTTAAGTTGCGATTTTAAGGGGTTTTAAGCATTTCTTGCTCTTTTGCTCATAAAGTAGCTCCAACTTGGTTTGTTTGGCACGAAACATGGCACACAACACTATTTGGTAAATATTATGGTGTGGAAGTGGTTATTATTGAAAATCATTCTCATATGCTACAAATTATGTGTTAAGTTGCGATTTTAAGGGTTTTTAAGCGTTTTTTGCACTTTTGCTCGTGAAGTAGCTCAAACTTGGCTTATTTTGCACGAAACTTAGCACACAACACTATTTGGTATATATTATTGTGTTGAAGTGGTTAGAATTGAAAATCATTGTCATATGCTACAAATTGTTAAGTTGCGATTTTAAGGGTTTTTAAGCGCTTTTGGCACTTTTGCGCATAAAGTAGCTCAAACAAGGTTTGTTTTGCACGAAACTTGGCACACAACACTATTTGGTATATATTATTGGGTTGAAGTGGTTAGAATTGAGTCCTATGCTACAAATTACGTGTTATTTTTCGATTTTAAGGGGTTTTAAGCGTTTTTTACACTTTTACTCATAAAGTAGCTCAAACTTGGTTTGTTTTGCATGAAACCTGGCACACAACACTATTTGGTATATATTATTGTGATGAAGTGGTTAGAATTAAA
>NC_080053.1:22244445-22295576 GCF_026212465.1 Amaranthus tricolor
CCTTTAAAATCGCAACTTAACACGTTATTTTCTTCCATATGACTATATTTTTCAATTCTAACCATTTCAACACAATAAATATATACCAAAAAGAGTTTTGTGGCAAGTTTCGTGCAAAAGAGAAATTAACCAAGTTTGAGCTAGTTTATGCGCAAAAGGGCAAAAAAACGCTTAAAAACTATTAATATCGCAACTTAACACGTAATATCTAGCATATGACTATGATTTTCAGATTCAACCACTTCAACACAATAATATATACAAAAAAGTGTTGTGTGCTAAGTTTCGTGCAAAACAAACCAAGTTTAAGTAACTTTTGAAGCAAAAAGAGCAAGAAACGCTTAAAAACCCTTAAAATCGCAACTTAACACATAATTTGTAGCATATGACTATGATTTTCAATTCTAACCACTTCAACACAATAATATATACAAAATAGTGTTGTGTGCCAAGTTTCGTGCAAAACAAACAAAGTGTGAGCTACTTTGTGCACAAAAGTGCCAAAAACGCTTAAAACCCTTAAAATCGCAACTTAACACATAATTTCTATGCATATGATTATAATTTTCAATTCTAACCACTTCAACACAATAATATATACCAAAAAGACTTTTGTGGCAAGTTTCGGGCAAAACAAACAAGTTTGAGCTATTTTATGCACAAAAGTGCCAAAAACGCTTAAAAACCCTTAAAATCGCAACTTAACTCGTAATTTCTAGCATATGACTATAATTTTCAATTCTAACCACTTCAACACAATAATATATACCAAAAAGACTTTTGTGGCAAGTTTCGGGCAAAACAAACCAAGTTTGAGCTATTTTATGCGCAAAAGGGCCAAAAACTCTTAAAAATCCTTAAAATCGCAACTTAACTCGTAATTTCTAGCATATGACTATGATTTTCAATTCTAACCACTTCAACACAATAATATATAGCAAATAGTGTTGTGTGCCAAGTTTCACGCAAAACAAACCATGTTTGAGCTACTTTATGCGCAAAAGTGCCAAAAACGCTTAAAAACCCTTAAAATCGCAACTTAACACGTAATTTTTAGCAAATGACTATGATTTTCAATTCTAACCACTTCAACACAATAATGTACACCAAATAGTGTTGTGTGCCAAGTTTCATGCAAAACAAACCAAGCTTGAGCCACTTTATGAGCAAAAGTGTAAAAAACGCTTAAAACCCCTTAAAATCGAAACATAACACGTAATTTGTAGCATATGACTCAATTTTAACCACTTCAACACAATAATATATACCAAATAGTGTTGTGTGCCAAGTTTCGTGCAAAAGAAACCATGTTTGAGCAACTTTATGCGCAAAAGTGCCAAAAACGCTTAAAAACCCTTAAAATCGCAACTTAACACGTAATTTGTAGCATATGAAAATGATTTTCATTTCTAACAACTTCAACACAATAATACATACTAGATAATGTTATTTGCCATGTTTCCTGCAAAATAAACCAAGTTTGAGCTACTTTATGAGAAAAAGTGCAAAAAACGCTCAAAAACCCTTAAAATCGAAACATAACAAGTAATTTGTAGCATATGACTCAATTCTAACCACTTCAACACAATAATATATACCAAATAGTGTTGTGTGCCAAGTTTCGTGCAAAACAAACAAAGTTTGAGCTACTTTATGCACAAAAGTGCCAAAAACGCTTAAAAACCGTTAAAATCGCAACTTAACACGTAATTTCCTGCATATGACTATAATTTTCAATTCTAACCACTTGAACACAATAACATATACCAAAAAGAGTTTTGTGGCAAGTTTCGTGCAAAACAACCAAGTTTGAACTATTTTATGCGCAAAAGAGCCAAAAACGCTTAAAAACCCTTAAAACTGCAACTTAACACGTAATTTCTAGCATATGACTATGATTTTCAATTCTAACCACTTCAACACAATAATATATACCAAAAAGTGTTGTGTGCCAAGTTTCGTGCAAAACAAACCAAGTTTGAGCTACTTTATGAGCAAAAGTGCAAGAAACGTTTAAAAACCCTTAAAATTGCAACATAACACGTACTTTATAGCATATGACAATGATTTTCAATTCTAACCACTTCAACACAATAATATATACCAAATAGTGTTGTGTGCCAAGTTTCGTGCAAAACAAACCATGTTTGAGCTACTTTATGCGCAAAAGTGCCAAAAATGCTTAAAAACCTTTAAAATCGCAACTTAACACGTAATTTGTAGCAAATGACTATGATATACAATTCTAACAACTTCAACACAATAATATATACCAAATAGTGTTGTGTGCCAAGTTTCATGCAAAACAAACCAAGTTTGAGCTACTTTATGAGCAAAAGTGTAAAAAACATTTAAAACCCCTTAAAATAAAAACATAACACGTAATTTGTAGCATATGACTCAATTCTAACCACTTCAACACAATAATATATACCAAATACTGTTGTGTGCCAAGTTTCACGCAAAACAAACCATGTTTGAGATACTTTATGTGAAAAAGTGCCACAAAACACTTAAAAACCCTTAAAATCGCAACTGAACACGTAATTTGTAGCATATGCCAATGATTTTCTATTCTAACAACTTCCACACAATAATATATATCAAATAGTGTTGTGTGCTAAGTTTCGTGCAAAACAAGCCAAGTTTGAGCTACTTAATGAGCAAAAGTGCAAAAAACGCTTAAAAACCCTTAAAATCGCAACATAACACGTAATTTGTAGCATATGACAATGATTTTCAATTCTAACCACTTCAACATAATAATATTTACCAAATAGTGTTGTGTGCCAAGTTTCGTGCAAAACAAACAAAATTTGAGCTACATTTTGCACAAAAGTTCCAAAAACGCTTAAAACCCTTAAAATCGCAACTTAACACGTAATTTCTTCCATATGACTATATGTTTCAATTCTAACCACTTCAAGACAATAATATATACCAAAAAGAGTTTTGTGGCAAGTTTCGTGCAAAAGAAATTAACCAAGTTTGAGCTATTTTATGCGCAAAAGGGCCAAAAACGCTTAAAAACCCTTAAAATTGCAACTTAACACGTAATTTCTAGCATATGACTATGATTTTAAATTATAACCACTTCAACACAATAATATATACCAAAAAGTTTTGTGTGCCAAGTTTCGTGCAAAACAAACCAAGTTTGAGCTACTTTATGAGCAAAAGTGCGAGAAACGCTTAAAAACCCTTAAAATTGCAACATAACACGTACTTTATAGCATATGACAATGATTTTCAATTCTAACCACTTCAACACAATAATATATACCACATAGTGTTGTGTGCCAAGTTTCGTGCAAAACAAACCATGTTTGAGCTACTTTATGCGCAAAAGTGCCAAAAACGCTTAAAAACCCTTAAAATCGCAACTTAACACGTAATTTCTAGCAAATGACTATGATTTTAATTTCTAACAACTTCAACACAATAATATATACCAAATAGTGTTCTGTGCCAAGTTTCATGCAAAACAAACTAAGTTTGAGCTACTTTATGAGCAAAAGTGTAAAAAACACTTAAAACCCCTTAAAATCAAAACATAACACGTAATTTGTAGCATATGACTCAATTCTAACCACTTCAACACAATAATATATACCAAATACTGTTGTGTGCCAAGTTTCGTGCAAAACAAACCATGTTTGAGATACTTTATGCGAAAAAGTGCCAAAAACTCTTAAAAACCCTTAAATTGCAACTTAACACGTAATTTGAAGCATATGCCAATGATTTTCAATTCTAACCACTTCAACACAATAATATATACCAAATAGTGTTGTGTCCCAACTTTCGTGCAAAACAAACAAAATTTGAGCTACTTAATGAGCAAAAGTGCAAAAAACGCTTAAAAACCCTTAAAAACGCAACTTAACACGTAATTTGTAGCATATGACAATGATTTTAAATTCTAACCACTTCAACATAATAATATTTACCAAATAGTGTTGTGTCCCAACTTTCGTGCAAAACAAACAAAATTTGAGCTACTTTGTGCACAAAAGTGCCAAAAACGCTTAAAACCCTAAAAATCGCAACTTAACACGTAATTTCTTCCATATGACTATATGTTTCAATTCTAACCACTTCAACACAGTACTATATACCAAAAAGAGTTTTGTGGCAAGTTTCGTGCAAAAGAAATTAACCAATTTTGAGCTACTTTATGCGCAAAAGGGCCAAAAACGCTTAAAAACGCTTAAAAACCCTTAAAATCGCAACTTAACATGTAATTTCTAGCATATGACTATGACTTTCAGTTCAAACCACTTGAACACAATAATATATACCAAAAAGTGTTGTGTGCCAAGTTTCGTGCAAAACAAACCAAGTTTGAGAAACTTTATGAGCAAAAGAGCAAGAAACGCTTAAAAAACCTTAAAATCGCAACTTCACACGTAATTTATAGCATATAACTATGATTTTAAATTCTAACCACTTCAACACAATAATATATACCAAATAGTGTTGTGTGCCAAGTTTCGTGCAAAACAAACCATGTTTGAGCTACTTTATGCGCAAAAGTGCAAAAAACGCTTAAAAACCCTTAAAATCGCAACTTAACACGTAATTTCTAGCATATGACTATGATTTTCATTTCTAACAACTTCAACACAATAATATATACTAAATAATGTTTTTTGCCATGTTTCCTGCAAAACAAACCAAGTTTGAGCTACTTTATGAGCAAAAGTGCAAAAAACGCTTAAAAACCCTTAAAAACGCAACTTAACACGTTATTTGTAGCATATGACAATGATTTTCAATTCTAACCCCTTCAACACAATAATATATACCAAATAGTGTTGTGTGCCAAGTTTCGTGCAAAACAAACAAAGTTTGAGCTACTTTGTGCATAGAAGTGCCAAAAACGCTTAAAAAGCCTTAAAACCGCAACTTAACACGTAATTTCCTGCATATCACTATAATTTTCAATTCTAACCACTTGAACACAATAATATATACAAAAAAGAGTTTTGTGGCAAGTTTCGTGCAAAACAAACCAAGTTTCAGCTATTTTATGCGCAAAAGGGCCAAAACCGCTTAAAAACCATTAAAATTGCAACTTAACACGTAATTTCTAGCATATGACTATGATTTTCAATTCTAACCACTTCAACACAATAATATATACCAAATAGTGTCGTGTGCCAAGTTTCGTGCAAAACAAACCAAGTTTGAGCTACATTATGCGTAAAAGTGCCAAAAATGCTTAGAAACCCTTAAAATCTAAACTTAACACGCAATTTGTAGCAGATGACAATCATTTTCAATTCTTACCACTTCAACACAATAATATATAGCAAATAGTGTTGTGTTCCAAGTTTCATGCAAAACACACTATATTTGAGCTACTTTTTGAGCAAAAGTGTAAAAAACGCTTAAAACCCCTTAAAATCGAAACATAACACTTAAATTGTAGCATATGACTCAATTCTAACCACTTCAACACAATAATATAATGCAAATATTGTTGTGTTCCAAGTTTCATGCAAAACAAACCATATTTGAGCTACTTGTTGAGCAAAAGTGTAAAAAACGCTTAAAACCCCTTAAAATCGAAACATAACACTGAAATTGTAGCATATGACTCAATTCTAACCACTTCAACACAATAATATATACCAAATAGTGTTTTGTGCCATGTTTCGTGCAAAACAAACCATTTTTGAGCTACTTTATGCGTAATAGTGCCAAAAACGCTTAAAAACCCTTCAAATCGCAACTTAACACGTAATTTGTAGCATATGACAATGATTTTGAATTCTAACAACTTCAACACAATAATGTATACCAAATAGTGTTGTGTGTCAAGTTTCATGCAAAACAAACAAAGTGTGAGCTACTTTATGAGCAAAAGTGCAAGAAACGATTAAAAACCCTTAAAATCGGAACTTAACACATAATTTGTAGCATATGACTATGATTTTTAATTCTAACCACTTCAAAACAATAAAATATATCAAATTGGGTTGTGTGCCAAGTTTTGTGCAAAACAAACAAAGTGTGAGCTACTTTGTGCACAAAAGTGCCAAAAACGCTTAAAAACGCTTTAAAACCCTTAAAATCGCAACTTAACAGGTAATTTCTTGCATATGATTATAATTTTCAATTCTAACCACTTCAACACAATAATATATACCAAAAAGAGTTTTGTGGCAAGTTTCGGACAAAACAAACCAAGCTTGAGCTATTTTATGCGCAAAAGGGCCAAAAAACGCTTAAAAACCCTTAAAATCGCAAGTTAACTCGTAATTTCTAGCATATGACTATGATTTTCAATTCTAACCACTTCAACACAATAATATATACCAAAAAGTGTTGTGTGCAAAGTTTCGTGCAAAACAAACCAAGTTTGAGCAACTTTATGAGCAAAAGTGCAAGAAACGCTTAAAAACCCTTAAAATCACAACTTAACACGTAGTTTCTAGCATATGACTATGATTTTCAATTCTAACCACATCAACACAATAATATATACCAAAAAGTGTTGTGTGCCAAGTTTGGTGCAAAACAAACCAAGTTTGAGCTGCATTATGAGCAAAAGTGCAAGAAACGATTAAAAACCCTTAAAATTGCAACATAACACGTAATTTATAGCATATGACTATGATTTTCAATTCTAACCACTTGAACACAATAATATATACAAAAAAGAGTTTTGTGGCAAGTTTCGTGCAAAACAAACCAAGTTTCAGCTATTTTATGCGCAAAAGGGCCAAAACCGCTTAAAAACCATTAAAATTGCAACTTAACACGTAATTTCTAGCATATGACTATGATTTTCAATTCTAACCACTTCAACACAATAATATATACCAAATAGTGTCGTGTGCCAAGTTTCGTGCAAAACAAACCAAGTTTGAGCTACATTATGCGTAAAAGTGCCAAAAATGCTTAGAAACCCTTAAAATCTAAACTTAACACGCAATTTGTAGCAGATGACAATCATTTTCAATTCTTACCACTTCAACACAATAATATATAGCAAATAGTGTTGTGTTCCAAGTTTCATGCAAAACACACTATATTTGAGCTACTTTTTGAGCAAAAGTGTAAAAAACGCTTAAAACCCCTTAAAATCGAAACATAACACTTAAATTGTAGCATATGACTCAATTCTAACCACTTCAACACAATAATATAATGCAAATATTGTTGTGTTCCAAGTTTCATGCAAAACAAACCATATTTGAGCTACTTGTTGAGCAAAAGTGTAAAAAACGCTTAAAACCCCTTAAAATCGAAACATAACACTTAAATTGTAGCATATGACTCAATTCTAACCACTTCAACACAATAATATATACCAAATAGTGTTTTGTGCCATGTTTCGTGCAAAACAAACCATTTTTGAGCTACTTTATGCGTAATAGTGCCAAAAACGCTTAAAAATCCTTCAAATCGCAACTTAACACGTAATTTGTAGCATATGACAATGATTTTGAATTCTAACAACTTCAACACAATAATGTATACCAAATAGTGTTGTGTGTCAAGTTTCATGCAAAACAAACAAAGTGTGAGCTACTTTATGAGCAAAAGTGCAAGAAACGATTAAAAACCCTTAAAATCGGAACTTAACACGTAATTTGTAGCATATGACTATGATTTTCAATTCTAACCACTTCAAAACAATAAAATATATCAAATTGGGTTGTGTGCCAAGTTTTGTGCAAAACAAACAAAGTGTGAGCTACTTTGTGCACAAAAGTGCCAAAAACGCTTAAAAACGCTTAAAAACCCTTAAAATCGCAACTTAACAGGTAATTTCTTGCATATGATTATAATTTTCAATTCTAACCACTTCAACACAATAATATATACCAAAAAGAGTTTTGTGGCAAGTTTCGGACAAAACAAACCAAGCTTGAGCTATTTTATGCGCAAAAGGGCCAAAAAACGCTTAAAAACCCTTAAAATCGCAAGTTAACTCGTAATTTCTAGCATATGACTATGATTTTCAATTCTAACCACTTCAACACAATAATATATACCAAAAAGTGTTGTGTGCAAAGTTTCGTGCAAAACAAACCAAGTTTGAGCAACTTTATGAGCAAAAGTGCAAGAAACGCTTAAAAACCCTTAAAATCACAACTTAACACGTAGTTTCTAGCATATGACTATGATTTTCAATTCTAACCACATCAACACAATAATATATACCAAAAAGTGTTGTGTGCCAAGTTTGGTGCAAAACAAACCAAGTTTGAGCTGCATTATGAGCAAAAGTGCAAGAAACGATTAAAAACCCTTAAAATTGCAACATAACACGTAATTTATAGCATATGACTATGATTTTCAATTCTAACCACTTCAACACAATAATATATACCAAATAGTATTGTGTGCCATGTTTCGTGCAAAACAAACCATGTTTGAGCTACTTTATGCGCAAAAGTGCCAAAAACACTTAAAAACCCTTAAAATCGCAACTTAATACGTAATTTGTAGCAAAAGACTATGATTTTCGATTCCAACCACTTCAACACAATAATATATAGCAAATAGTGTTGTGTGCCAAGTTTCATGCAAAACAAACCATGTTTGAGCAACTTTATGAGCAAAAGTGTAAAAACCGCTTAAAACCCCTTAAAATCGAAATATAACACATAATTTGTAGCATATGACTCAATTCTAAACACTTCAAGACAATAGTATATACCAAATAGTGTCGTGTGCCAAGTTTCGTGCAAAACAAACCATGTTTGAGCTACTTTATGCGCAAAAGTGCCAAAAACGCTTAAAAACCCTTAAAATTGCAACTTAACACGTAATTTGTAGCATATGACAATGATTTTGAATTCTAACCACTTCAACACAATAATATATACCAAATAGTGTTGTGTGCTTGGTTTCGTGCAAAGCAAACCAAGTTTGAGTTACTTAATGAGCAAAAGTGCAAAAAACGCTTAAAAACCCTTAAAATCGGAACTGAACAAGTAATTTTTAGCATATGACTATGATTTTCAATTCTAACCACTTCAACACAATAATATATATAAAATAGTGTTGTGTGCCAAGTTTCGTGCAAAACAAACAAAGTGTGAGCTACTTTGTGCACAAAAGTGCCAAAACGCTTAAAAACCCGTTAAATCGCAACTTAACACGTAATTTCTATCAAACGATTATAATTTTCAATTCTAAGCACTTCAATACAATAATATATACCAAAAAGAGTTTTGTGGCATGTTTCGGGCAAAACAAAACAAGTTTGAGCTATTTTATGTGCAACAGGGCCAAAAACGCTTAAAAACCTTTAAAATCGCAACTTAACTCGTAATTTCTAGCATATGTGTTGATTCAATTAGGAACGGGAACAGCAACAAGAGGGGGGGTGAATTGTTGTTGTTGCAAGTTTAAGTGATTGTGCCCTGTTTTTTGCGGAATTATTCAAAATAAATAAAGCTTAAACTAAGAGCAAAATAATAAGAGAGACACACGATTTTACGTGGAAACCTTTTGGGCCTAAACAAAAGGAAAAACCACGACCACTTGGGATTTCTAACAACTTCACTATGTTTAAGGCAATTAGTTACAATTACAATAAACACCTTACTTCACTCGAAGCGAAACAACTAGGCCAACTCTTCACTCTCTAATTGCTTTACTCAAAGCAACAATCTTAGCTTTACAATAAGCTAATCCTCTCTAGCTTCACTAAAAGCTATCTAACTTCCCCCTTAGACTCACCCGAGTCTAATTACATAAACTCTCAAAATGCCTTACAAAAAGGATAGAAATTCTCTAAAATAAATCAAAGAGTTGCACAAGTAAATATTTATGAATTAATTGGCAATTTAAAAGCACAAAATATTACTTGTAGAATTTCAAAATCAAACGCACAAAAATTATTTTTCTCTTAAAGCATGCGTTTTTTCTCCATCTAAAAAACCGAGCTAGTTAGCTTATTTATAATAAAATAAATTTCTAAAAATAGAAAAATATTCCAACCCATTATCCTTAGTCATGGATCAATGAATGATGCTGATTGAATCACAAAACGGTTAATACTTCAGTCTTTGAATAAATCAAACAAACGGTTAAGGCAATCAGTAACCGCTATTCCCTGATAACCGCTGTTCCTTAATAACCGCTGTTCCCTAAAGTAGCAGTTTCTTCAGTAGTAATTCCTGTTCCCCAAATTAATGGCTGGAACTTCATGCTATATTTAGAAAACGGTTTGGAAAAACGGTTATCTTTTGACTAATTCTAAAAACGGTTATCTTTTGACTAATTCTTAGAAAATGGTTATTTTTACTATTTTTAGGAAAAGATTAATTTTATTATTTTTTCAGAAAATCCAAAAATAATTAAGACCTAACTGCTGTTCCTACTTTTTAGTAGATCCAAGTTTATCTCCTAAAAATAAGGAATTAATCTTGAAACCCACACGTGAGGAATTTTAGAAATTCTTTTTGCCAATTAACTTTAATAAACTAATGCAACCAATTAATTTAAATACATTAACTAAAAAATAAAAGATAGAATTTATTAGCTAACGCAAATTGACTTCAGTTTGGGAACACTGCGCTGTCTCCAAATTCCAACTTGCTAGAACATCAAACCTGGGAACAGTAGACTTCCTGTCTCCATTTTACATCCCACGTGATATACTCTTCTAGCATCTCTTGAAACCTTTTGACATGTATATTCCCATGAACTAAGCCATAGGTACTATCAACGATCACAATTAATCGGATATCGACCTGCACAAAATCTCTAAACACATATTTGCTAAAGTGTAGTCATCATCAAAACTCAAGAGGTCCAACAAATTCCCCCTTTTTGATGATGACAAACTTTCAAACAAACTTAAAAACAAAATAGAGTAAACCAATGTTGAAGAGTATGTTAGAGATCAAAACAACTCTTCTTAACTAAATATCATGATACAAGTTACTCTAGAAATAATCAAAACAACAACTTTATATATTTCAGCATAAAATCAAACAATGAAAAAAAATGCAGATTTAATCCATAATCATCCATAATCAGAGCTAAAAGAAATTAGCATAAACAAACAACTAAACAAAACCAGAAATCAGTATCTTAAACATTAATGCAATGAGAAACCTAGTTTCAGTGTCAATGAGTAACAATTAACAACTAGCAACACAAACATCAGAAAAACAAACCAGCACCTTAATCCATAAGAAAAACAAAATAGATTTAACTAGATCTCAAACATGCTCAAGCATTATTTAAGTTTGTGCCAAATATTCCCCCTTTTGACATCATTCAAAAAGAAGATAAGCAATCAAACCACAGCACTAAACATATAGTTATAGTCAAAGAGAGAATAAGGATGCACAAATTAAAAAGCAATAACAATGAATGCAAGCATGATAAGCAATGACTAATCAAACCTAACAGTTAGTAGCATATGTAAAAAGGTTCATCAAAGTTAACAATGTTTAAGATATGTACCCCAGCTGGTACTAAAGACAAAGAAATTATTTGGTGACAGAGATAGTAGCAATGAAACATAAAAGATATTAAAGGAGAACTAGGAAGCAGGAGCATATTCATCAATATATTCTGTTTCCACCTCCACTGTGTCCAATTTAGCACCAAGACGAGCCTCCATTTGAGTCATCTGGTCAGCTAATGAGGTTAAGGAAACACGAATTTCATCTTGAAATTTGAAGAAGCGATCCTGCAAATCATCAAGCTTAAGGAGAATAGAGTATAAAGGAGCAGTAGGAATGGTTGTCTGATCAAAGCTTTGTTTTTGAAAAGGGTGAACAGGTGGTGGTGATCTTGGTGTTGGTGATGGTGGTGGTGATGGGAAATGATGGGATGGTGGAGTGGTTGGCTTTGGTGAGGGAAAAATGACTGGGTTCAGCCCTAGAGTCATCATCAAGAGTAACTTCAGGTCCCATCCCCTTGTCTTCTTCCTCCTTATCAGTAGGAACAACCTCCTGTTCCTTAACTCCAGCTCCTTCCTTCTCCTGTTCCTCCTTTTCAACTTCTTCCTCTTCCTCCTGTCCCTCCTTTTCCTTCTCCTCTACCTCCTGTTCCTCATCATCATTAGAATCAATCTCAACCTGTTCCACAGCATTTTCAAGGATCCCTTCCTCATTTAATTGAAGGCGCAAATTGCTCAAACATTTTGCACCTATCATGTTACTGGGACCCATTGGAAAATTATAATCACCAAGTGGAACATCAAATTTGGAGAAAATCCAGGACAACAAACCACCATAGCCTACCATACATCTTTTGGCTATACAATCATTTAAATGCGAAATCATCAAGGAAGGAAAATTGATCTTTATATTGTTCACCATACAGTAAATCAAGGTCGCATCTCGAAGACTTACCTCACTACGTTTTGAATTTCATGGTAAAATAAACCTTCGAGCAATGTTGTATAGTAACTTGTGTAAGGGGGACAAAACATTGTGACTCACTTTACCTCTCTTTTGCCTAATACCTAAGCATCTCCAAACATCCTTCTCATCAATTCCAGAAAACGCAATTTTTGACCCAACATAGTAAACATCAAAGCCAGTGGCTGGTACTCCTAGCCACTCTCCTAACGTCAAACTATCAAATTCAATTTCAATTTCTTTAATTGAACTAGAACAAACTCCATCATGAATAGAAAAATTAGAGATGAACTCACGCATAATTTCTGGGTAAATGGGATTGCAGCAGTAATCGCCCATGAGTGATTCCCAATGTTGAGTTTGTAGAATTTTGTGAAATTGAGGAAAGTTTGTAGTCTCATACCACTCTTTGTCGAGGCCAAAGCCAACTGACATTTCTTTAGATAGTTCCTCAGCGTTCAAGTAGTGGGTTACCTTGATTTTCTTGACAGAACGTGTTAGAGGTGTCTTGGATCCTCTTGTTCTCTTACTGCCTGCATGTGTTTCCAGGGAGATGGGGGTTCCCTCCTGTTCTTTTGATGAAGACTCAGGCTTAGGGGTGTGAGAAGATGGGTAGATGACTTGAAGAGGTACAGTTTGTTTCATTTTAGGATGCTGATTCTTGATCTTCATGGAGGTTTTGAGAGAGAAGAGCAAGAGAAATGAGAAAACTGACGGTTTAGGGTTGAGTGAGAAAGAAAAGGTAGTGATGATGAACGATGTAACGTGAGGGAGTAAGTATACTGGGTATGAAATGACATTGTGAAAGTGGAACAAGACGAGTGAAGGATGATGATGATTCAACTCCTACTTCCTTAAAAAAAATTGCTGGGAAAAAAAATGTGTTTGTTTTTTTTTTTTTTTTTTTTTTTTTTTTTTTTTTAATATATATATTAAGAAAATGATAATATTATGCTACTACCGTTTGATCAAAATAATCATGCAATCATAAGAACATTCAAAGTATATACCTTTAAAAGATGCGTACCTGATCCTTTCGATAATTGATCTTCCAATCAAGTTTATTGTGGTTGATTGATCATTTTCAATTTTTATTTTGTCTCTAAGAATCATATATGACACTTCCTTTAATGCAGCTTGATCATGCCAAGTTCCAATCTCATTTTCTCATGCTGTTCCCTTGGAAGCGGTTTGGTCATGATATCTGCTATTTGCTCGTTAGTGTTTACATGCTTAACAATAATATTTTTATTTTCAACATTATCCTTAAGAAAATGATGCCTAATATGGATGTGCTTTACTCGTGAGTGATGCACTGGATCTTTGGATATGCATATGGCACTGGTATTATCGCAATAAATAGGAACACATGCATACTTAATACCAAAGTCTCTTAGCTGCTGCTTTATCCATATCATTTGGGAACAGCAAGATGCTGCTGCTACGTACTCAGCTTCAGCAGTTGATAATGCAACAGTGTTTTGTTTCTTGGAACTCCACGAAACTAAACATGAGCCAAGAAATTGTACCATACCTGACGTGCTTTTTCTATTAACAAGATCTCCTGCATAATCTGCATCACTAAAGCCTTTCAAATCAAAGACATCACTTTTAGGATAAAATAATGATAAATCATCTGTTCCCTTTAGATATCTCAAAATACGTTTTACTGCAGTTAGATGTGATTTTTTAGGGTTAGATTGAAATCTCGCACATAGACCAACACTAAATGAAATATCGGGTCTACTAGCAGTTAGATATAATAAAGATCCAATCATGCCTCTATACATAGTTTGGTCAATATTTGTTCCATTTGTATCTTCATCTAATCTTACATTAGTAGCCATGGGTGTATGGTTGGTTTTAGCGTTATTCAAGCCATATTTCTTAAGAAGTTCTTTTATATATTTTTGTTGATGAATAAAGATACCATTAGCAGTTTGTTTAATTTGCAAACCAAGAAAGAAATTTAATTCTCCCATCATGCTCATTTCAAATTCAGTGCTCATAAGGTTAGCAAATTCTTTACACAACAATTCATTTGTGGCACCAAAAATAATATCATCAACATATATTTGAACAACTAATATATTGGAACCTTTATTCTTAAAGAATAAGGTTTTATCAATTTTACCTCTAATAAAGTCATTTTGGATCAAAAACTTTGATAGTCTTTCATACCATTGCCTTGGAGCTTGTTTCAACCCATAAAGAGCTTTATCAAGCTTATAGACATGATCAAGACACGAGGTATTCTCAAAGCCAGGCGGTTGTTCAACAAAAACTTCTTCATCAAGAAAACCATTCAAGAAAGCACATTTCACATCCATTTGATATAATTTAAAGTTCATAAATGCAGCAAAAGAAATTAAAATTCTAATAGCTTCTAACCTTGCTACTGGAGCAAATGTCTCAGTATAATCAATGCCTTCTTGTTGATTGTACCCTTTGACCACTAGCCTTGCTTTGTTTCTTACAATTATTCCATGCTCATCTAATTTGTTCCGAAATACCCATTTCAAACCAATTACCTTCTTGTGTTTTGGTTTGGGTTCTAAATGCCATACTTTGTTCCTTTCAAATTCGTTCAATTCATCTTGCATGGCTATGACCCATTCCGAATCCTTTAGAGCTTCTTCGTGATTTTTGGGTTCAAGTGATGATAGGAACGCAAAATGTGCACAAAAATTTCTCATTTGAGATCGAGTTTGTGTTCCTTTATTCAAATCACTTATAATCAAATCAAGAGGATGGTATTTTTGATATCTCCAAGGTTTTGGCACAAAATCTCTTGTGGGAACAGTAGCATGTTCTGGTTCATCAGCTTGATTAACATTCTGTTCAGCTACTGGATTGTTCTGCTCATCTGTGGGAACAGCTGGATTGGGAACAGTCTGCTGTTCCTGATGTTCTGGCAGTTCCTGAACTTGATCAGTACTTTCTGCTTCTGCTGGAACCGGCTGTTCACCAGCTGTTTCTTGATCATGCACTTTCAATTCTTCATCATCTTCCTCTAGATTTGCAAGTCCTATCTTAAAATTATTTGTATCCTGTTCACTTGACAAAAAATTAGTTTCATCGAAAATTATGTGAACGGATTCTTCCACACCCATTGTTCTTTTGTTATAGACTCTATATGCCTTACATTGAGATGAGTAGCCAAGAAATACTGCTTCATCACTTCTTTCATCAAATTTACCTATATTCCGTTTTCCATTAACATGTACAAAACATTTGCATCCAAACACACGAAAATAGGCAATATTTGGTTTAACACTTTTAAACAGTTCATAGGGTGTCTTAGAAGTGAACGGTCTTATCAATACTCTATTTAAAATATAACATGCAGTATTAACAGCCTCGGCCCAAAAAGTTCTAGGTAAACCACTAGCAATTAACATAGTTCTAGCCATTTCTTCTAAAGTTCTATTTTTCCTTTCTACAACACCATTTTGTTGTGGTGTTCTAGGGGCGGAAAAATTGTGACTTATTCCATGTTCATTGCAATAACTCATAAAACTTGAATTTTCAAATTCTTTACCATGATCTGACCTTATGTGAACAATTTGATTATTGGTAGATTTTTGTATTTTGTTAGCGAAAGAAACAAACTCATTAAAGGCTTCATCTTTACTAACTAGAAATAAAGTCCATGTAAATCTACTATAATCATCAACAATAACAAACACATATCTCTTGCCACTACGGCTTTGTATTCTCATAGGTCCACACAAATCCATATGTAATAATTCAAGCGTTTTTGAGGTGGTCACAACATTCTTTGGTTTAAAAGATAACCTAACTTGTTTTCCTTTGGCACAAGGATCACATATTTCATCCTTAAGGAATTTTATAGCTGGTAGTCATCTAACTAGGTCTTTAGATCTAAATGTATTAATCAATGAATAACTAGCATGACCTAGACGCTTATGCCAAAGAAGTGGGTCATCTTCTATAACACTTAGACTAGCTTTGGGAACAGTGTCCAGGTCCACTACATAAGTGTTCCCTTTTCTGTTTCCCTCAAGAATGATGTCTCCAGTGTCATTCCTAGAAATAATGCACTTTTCAGAAGTAAAGTTTACAGAGTTACCCTTATCACAAAATTGAGAAATGCTGAGTAAGTTGTGTTTCAAATTCTCGACTAAAAATACATTATCAATGGCGTGGGAACATGACCTTCCAACCTTTCCTTTGGCGATTATCTCACCCTTCATATTGTCACCGAAGGTTACTGTTCCCCCATCATAGGCTTCAAGTGAGAGAAATTTAGATTTGTCACCCGTCATATGCTTGGAACACCCACTGTCGAGATACCATGAGCTGTTCCCCCTCACTTGGACCTGTAAGATAATTAATTGTTAATTATAGGAACCCAGACTTTCTTGGGTTCCTTGTCGATCTTACATGAATCATATTTATCAATTTGAATGTTATCGACATAGTTTCTGTTAGAGACAGTATACTGTTCCCTTTTGGTGCACTGTTCCTTCAGATGGCCAGCTTTTCCACAGAAGGTACAGTACCTGTCTCTAGGAAGATCAACGTAAGCTTTCTTACTTTTGTTATTCTTAAAATATTTTAGGCCTTGTGATTTCTTACGTTTAGCATCTAGAATCCATTTGGGAGTTATTTTGATTTTCCCTTTTTCTCTTGAATTTAATTCAAGATTGTTATTGTTGTTACGGTTGGATTCCGAATTCATTTTTAAATATTGAAAATCATTGCATAAATCTTTAGTAGATGCATCTATCAATCCCTCATTTAAGCCTAATAATTTGTATTGCGATAGCTCAATGTTAAGAATAACATTTTCCTTCTTAAGTCTCTCCATATTTTCCTTTAGGATTATATTTTGGTCCAACAAACCGAAAAATATGTTTTGAACATCATGTTTAAAGGTGTTTATGTATGAGACATGGTCTTTGCTTACCTTAAGTTCCTTTTCTAACTTGAGACACTTATCATTGCAATTTTCAAGTTTAACTTGTGCCTCTTTTAACAACTCTTTTAATTCATTTTTACTTGGATTGAATGAATGGTCAGAAAATGAATTAGAAATATTTACCTGCTTCTCCTTACCTTTATGTGTAGCCATGAGACATAGGTTAGCTGTCTCCTCTTCTTCGGGAACAATAGTTTCATTCTCACTTTCAGTTTCTCCCCATGCAGCAATCATGGCCTTACGAAAGTCAGTCTTGTTAAGATTCTCTTTGTTCAATGGTCTTCTTGAATCTCTTGTCTTTCCCTTGCTCTTTTCATTCTTCCATGTTGGGCAATCCTTGATGAAGTGTTCGGTACTTCCACATTTGTGGCATTCAAGATTTTTTGTTCTTCTTTCTTTGTTGTTTCTTTGATTTGCATACCTGCTGTTCCTGAAGAACTTCTTGAATTTTCGTACCAACAAAGCAGCCTCTTCCTCATCACATTCTGATTCGTCCTGTTCCCCCGCTGCCAGAGCAAGTCCCTTGTTCCTAGAACTGTCTGCTGTTCCCAAATGCAATTCATGTGTCATTAGGGAACCAGCCAGCTCCTCTAGATTAAACTTTGTAAAATCTTTGGACTCTTGTATAGCAGTAACCTTGGCCCTCCAGCGCTCATCTTGAGGAAGGCTCCTAAGAATCTTCCTTACTTGTTCATCAGTGGGAATTATTCTTCCAAGAGAGACAAGCTCGTTTGTTATGTTGGTGAACCTAGTGAACATCTCTTGGATACTTTCTCTTGGCTCCATAACAAATCTCTCGTATTTAGACATTAACAAATCAATTTTGGACCGTTTTACTTCACTTGTTCCCTCATGGGTAATAGCAAGCAGGTCCCAAATTTGCTTAGCGGATTTGCACCCCATAATTCTATTATGCTCGTTTGGTCCAAGACCACAATGAAGTAATTTTATAGCAAGAGCACTTAATTCCATTTTCTGAAAATCTTCTTTTTCATATTCGGTTATAGGTTTGGGAACAATTTCATTGTTGGAGTTAGTAGTGGTTACCTCAAAATCTCCGATTTCTATGACTCTCCAAACTTGATAATTTTCCGCTTTGATGAAGATCTCCATCCTATTCTTCCAGTATGTATAGAATTTTCCATCGAACATTGACGGTCTTTGAGTTGAATATCCTTCTTCCATTCGCTCGTTCATAATTGACATTTTTCGGGAACACCAGAATCTGCCCTCAGGGTTTCCTGATCTTCTGGGAACAGGGCTCTGATACCATTTGTTGATTCAATTAGGAACGGGAACAGCAACAAGAGGGGGGGTGAATTGTTGTTGTTGCAAGTTTAAGCGATTGTGCCCTGTTTTTTGCGGAATTATTCAAAATAAATAAAGCTTAAACTAAGAGCAAAATAATAAGAGAGACACACGATTTTACGTGGAAACCTTTTGGGCCTAAACAAAAGGAAAAACCACGACCACTTGGGATTTCTAACAACTTCACTATGTTTAAGGCAATTAGTTACAATTACAATAAACACCTTACTTCACTCGAAGCGAAACAACTAGGCCAACTCTTCACTCTCTAATTGCTTTACTCAAAGCAACAATCTTAGCTTTACAATAAGCTAATCCTCTCTAGCTTCACTAAAAGCTATCTAACTTCCCCCTTAGACTCACCCGAGTCTAATTACATAAACTCTCAAAATCCCTTACAAAAAGGATAGAAATTCTCTAAAATAAATCAAAGAGTAGCACAAGTAAATATTTATGAATTAATTGGCAATTTAAAAGCACAAAATATTACTTGTAGAATTTCAAAATCAAACGCACAAAAATTATTTTTCTCTTAAAGCATGCGTTTTTTCTCCATCTAAAAAACCGAGCTAGTTAGCTTATTTATAATAAAATAAATTTCTAAAAATAGAAAAATATTCCAACCCATTATCCTTAGTCATGGATCAATGAATGATGCTGATTGAATCACAAAACGGTTAATACTTCAGTCTTTGAATAAATCAAACAAACGGTTAAGGCAATCAGTAACCGCTATTCCCTGATAACCGCTGTTCCTTAATAACCGCTGTTCCCTAAAGTAGCAGTTTCTTCAGTAGTAATTCCTGTTCCCCAAATTAATGGCTGGAACTTCATGCTATATTTAGAAAACGGTTTGGTAAAACGGTTATCTTTTGACTAATTCTAAAAACGGTTATCTTTTGACTAATTCTTAGAAAATGGTTATTTTTACTATTTTTAGGAAAAGATTAATTTTATTATTTTTTCAGAAAATCCAAAAATAATTAAGACCTAACTGCTGTTCCTACTTTTTAGTAGATCCAAGTTTATCTCCTAAAAATAAGGAATTAATCTTGAAACCCACACGTGAGGAATTTTAGAAATTCTTTTTGCCAATTAACTTTAATAAACTAATGCAACCAATTAATTTAAATACATTAACTAAAAAATAAAAGATAGAATTTATTAGCTAACGCAAATTGACTTCAGTTTGGGAATACTGCGCTGTCTCCAAATTCCAACTTGCTAGAACATCAAACCTGGGAACAGTAGACTTCCTGTCTCCATTTTACATCCCACGTGATATACTCTTCTAGCATCTCTTGAAACCTTTTGACATGTATATTCCCATGAACTAAGCCATAGGTACTATCAACGATCACAATTAATCGGATATCGACCTGCACAAAATCTTTAAACACATATTTGCTAAAGTGTAGTCATCATCAAAACTCAAGAGGTCCAACAATATGACTATGATTTTCAATTCTAACCACTTCAACACAATAATATATACCAAAAAGTCTTGTGTGCAAAGTTTCGTGCAAAACAAACCAAGTTTGAGCAACTTTATGTGCAAAACAGAAAGAAACGCATAAAAACCCTTAAAATCGGAACTTAACACGTAATTTGTAGCATATGACTATGATTTTCAATTCTAACCAATTCAACACAATAATATATACCAAATAGTGTTGTGTCCCAAGTTTCGTGCAAAAAAAATAAAATTTGAGCTACTTTGTGTACAAAAGTTCCAAAAACGCTTAAAAACCCTTAAAATCGCAACTTAACACGTAATTTCCTGCATATGACTATAATTTTCAATTCTATCCACTTGAACACAATAATATATACCAAAATGAGTTTTGTGGCAAGTTTCGTGCAAAACAAACCAAGTTTGAGTTATTTTATGCGCAAAAGGGCCAAAAACGCTTAAAAACCCTTAAAATTGCAACTTAACACGTAATTTCTAGCATATGACTATGATTTTAAATTCTAACCACTTCAACACAATAATATATACCAAAAAGTATTGTGTGCCAAGTTTCGTGCAAAACAAACCAAGTTTGAGCTTCTTTATGAGCAAAAGTGCAAGAAACGCTTAAAAACCCTTAAAATTGCAACATAACACGTAATTTATAGCATATGACAAAGATTTTCAATTCTAACCACTTCAACACAATAATATATACCAAATAGTGTTGTGTGCTAAGTTTCGTGCAAAACAAGCCAAGTTTGAGTTACTTAATGAGAAAAAGTGCAAAAAATGCTTAAAAACCCTTAAAATCGCAACTTAACACGTAATTTGTAGCATATGACAATGATTTTCAATTCTAACCACTTCAACATAATAATATTTGCCAAATACTGTTGTGTGCCAAGTTCCGTGCAAAACAAACAAAGTTTGAGGTACTTTGTGCACAAAAGTGCCAAAAACGCTTAAAAACCCTTAAAATTGCAACTTAACACGTAATTTCTTCCATATGACTATATTTTTCAATTCTAACCACTTTAACACAATAATATATACCAAAAAGAGTTTTATAGCAAGTTTCGTGCAAAAGAAAATAACCAAGTTTTATGCGCAAAAGGGCCAAAAACGCTTAAAATACCTTAATATCGAAACATAAAACGTAATTTGTAGCATATGACTCAATTCTAACAACTTCATCACAATAATATATACCAAATACTGTTGTGTGCCAAGTTTCGTGCAAAACAAACCATGTTTGAGATACTTTATGCGAAAAAGTGCCAAAAACGCTTAAAAACCTATAAAATCGCAACTTAACACGTAATTTATAGCATATGACTATAATTTTAAATTCTAACCACTTCAACACAATAATATATACCAAATAGTGTTGTGTGCCAAGTTTCGTGCAAAACAAACCTTGTTTGAGCTACTTTATGCCCAAAAGTGCAAAAAACGCTTAAAAATCCTTAAAATCGCAACTTAACACGTAATTTCTAGCATATGACTATGATTTTCATTTCTAACAACTTCAACACAATAATATATACTAAATAATGTTTTTTGCCATGTTTCCTGCATAACAAACCAAGTTTGAGCTACTTTATGAGCAAAAGTGCAAAAAACGCTTAAAAACCCTTAAAATCGCAACTTAACACGTAATTTATAGCATATGACTATGAATTTAAATTCTAACCACTTCAACACAATAATATATACCAAATAGTGTTGTGTGCCAAGTTTCGTGCAAAACAAACCTTGTTTGAGCTACTTTATGCGCAAAAGTGCAAAAAACGCTTAAAAACCTTTAAATCGCAACTTAACACGTAATTTCTAGCATATGACTATGATTTTCATTTCTAACAACTTCAACACAATAATATTTACTAAATAATGTTTTTTGCCATGTTTCCTGCAAAACAAACAAGGTTTGAGCTACTTTGTGAGCAAAAGTGCAAAAAGGGCTTAAAAACCCTTAAAATCACAACTTAACACGTAATTTGTAGCATATGACAATGATTTTCAATTCTAACCACTTCAACAAAATAATATATACCAAATAGTGTTGTGTGCCAAGTTTCGTGCAAAACAAACAAAGTGTGAGCTACTTTGTGCACAAAAGTGCCAAAAACGCTTAAAACCCTTATAATCGCAATTTAACACGTAATTTCTTCCATATGACTATATTTTTCAATTCTAACCAATTCAACACAATATTATATACCAAGCATTGTTGTGTGCCAAGTTTCGTGCAAAGCAAACAATGTTTGAGCTACTTTATGCGCAAAAGTGCAAAAAACGCTTAAAAACCCTTAAAATCGCAATTTAACTCGTAATTTGTAGCAAATGACTATGATTTTAAATTCTAACCACTTCAACACAATAATATATACCAAATAGTGTTGTGTGCCAAGTTTCATGCAAAACAAACCATGTTTGAGCTACTTTATGAGCAAAAGTGTAAAAAACGCTTAAAACCCTTTAAAATCGAAACATAACACGTAATTTGTAGCATATGACTCAATTCTAAACACTTTAACCCAATAATATATACCAAATAGTGTTGTGTGCCATGTTTCGTGCAAAACAAACCATGTTTGAGCTACTTTATGCGAAAAAGTGCCAAAAACGCTTAAAAACCCTTAAAATCGCAACATAATACGTAATTTGTAGCATATGCCAATGATTTTTAATTATAACCACTTCAACACAATAATATATACCAAATAGTGTTGTGTGCCAAGTTTCGTGCAAATCAAACAAAGTTTGAGCTACTTTGTGCACAAAAGTGCCAAAAACGCTTAAAAACCCTTAAAATCGCAACCTAACACGTAATTTATAGCATATGACTATGATTTTCAATTCTAACCACTTCAACACAATAATATATACCAAATAGTGTTGTCTGTCAAGTTTCGTGCAAAACAAACCATGTTTGAACTACTTTATGCGCAAAAGTGCGAAAAACGCTTAAAAACCCTTAAAATCGCAACTTAACACGTAATTTCTAGCATATGACTATGATTTTCGTTTCTAACAACTTCAACACAATAATATATACTAAATAATGTTTTTTGCCATGTTTCCTACAAAACAAACCAAGTTTGGGCTACATTATGAGCAAAATTGCAAAAAACGCTTAAAAACCCTTAAAAACGCAACTTAACACGTAATTTGTAGCATATGACTATGATTTTCAATTCTAACCCCTTCAACACAATAATATATACCAAATAGTGTTGTGTGCCAAGTTTCGTGCAAAACAAACCATGTTTGAGCTAATACTTTATGCGCAAAAGTGCCAAAAACGCTTAAAAACCCTTGAAATCGCAACTTAACACGTAATTTGTAGCAAATAACTATAACTTTCAATTCTAACCACTTAAACACAATAATATATACCAAATAGTGTTGTGTGCCAAGGATCATGCGAAACAAACCAAGTTTGAGCTACTTTATGAGCAAAAGTGTAAAAAACGCTTAAAACCCTTTAAAATCGAAACATAACACGTAATTTGTAGCATATGACTCAATTCTAAACACTTTAACCCAATAATATATACCAAATAGTGTTGTGTGCCAAGTTTCGTGCAAAACAAACCATGTTTGAGCTACTTTATGCGAAAAAGTGCCAAAAACGCTTAAAAACCCATAAAATCGCAACATAATACGTAATTTGTAGCATATGCCAATGATTTTTAATTATAACCACTTCAACACAATAATATATACCAAATAGTGTTGTGTGCCAAGTTTCGTGCAAAACAAACAAAGTTTGAGCTACTTTGTGCACAAAAGTGCCAAAAATGCTTAAAAACCCTTAAAATCGCAACTTAACACGTAATTTATAGCATATGACTATGATTTTCAATTCTAACCACTTCAACACAATAATATATACCAAATAGTGTTGTCTGTCAAGTTTCGTGCAAAACAAACCATGTTTGAACTACTTTATGCGCAAAAGTGCGAAAAACGCTTAAAAACCCTTAAAATCGCAACTTAACACGTAATTTCTAGCATATGACTATGATTTTCGTTTCTAACAACTTCAACACAATAATATATACTAAATAATGTTTTTTGCCATGTTTCCTACAAAACAAACCAAGTTTGGGCTACATTATGAGCAAAAGTGCAAAAAACGCTTAAAAACCCTTAAAAACGCAACTTAACACGTAATTTGTAGCATATGACTATGATTTTCAATTCTAACCCCTTCAACACAATAATATATACCAAATAGTGTTGTGTGCCAAGTTTCGTGCAAAACAAACCATGTTTGAGCTAATACTTTATGCGCAAAAGTACCAAAAACGCTTAAAAACCCTTAAAATCGCAACTTAACACGTAATTTGTAGAAAATAACTATGACTTTCAATTCTAACCACTTAAACACAATAATATATACCAAATAGTGTTGTGTGCCAAGGATCATGCGAAACAAACCAAGTTTGAGCTACTTTATGAGCAAAAGTGTAAAAAACGCTTAAAACCCCTTAAAATCGAAATATAACACGTAATTTGTAGCATATGACTCAATTATAACCACTTCAACACAATAATATATACCAAATAGTGTTGTGTGCCAAGTTTCGTGCAAAACAAACCATGTTTGAGCTACTTTATGCGAAAAAGTGCCAAAAACGCTTAAAAACCCTTAAAATCGCAACATAATACGTAATTTGTAGCATATGCCAATGATTTTTAATTATAACCACTTCAACACAATAATATATACCAAATAGTGTTGTGTGCCAAGTTTCGTGCAAAACAAACAAAGTGTGAGCTACTTTGTGCACAAAAGTGCCAAAAACGCTTAAAACCCTTATAATCGCAATTTAGCACGTAATTTCTTCCATATGACTATATTTTTCAATTCTAACCAATTCAACACAATATTATATACCAAGCATTGTTGTGTGCCAAGTTTCGTGCAAAGCAAACAATGTTTGAGCTACTTTATGCGCAAAAGTGCAAAAAACGCTTAAAAACCCTTAAAATCGCAATTTAACTCGTAATTTGTAGCAAATGACTATGATTTTAAATTCTAACCACTTCAACACAATAATATATACCAAATAGTGTTGTGTGCCAAGTTTCATGCAAAACAAACCATGTTTGAGCTACTTTATGAGCAAAAGTGTAAAAAACGCTTAAAACCCTTTAAAATCGAAACATAACACGTAATTTGTAGCATATGACTCAATTCTAAACACTTTAACCCAATAATATATACCAAATAGTGTTGTGTGCCATGTTTCGTGCAAAACAAACCATGTTTGAGCTACTTTATGCGAAAAAGTGCCAAAAACGCTTAAAAACCCTTAAAATCGCAACATAATACGTAATTTGTAGCATATGCCAATGATTTTTAATTATAACCACTTCAACACAATAATATATACCAAATAGTGTTGTGTGCCAAGTTTCGTGCAAATCAAACAAAGTTTGAGCTACTTTGTGCACAAAAGTGCCAAAAACGCTTAAAAACCCTTAAAATCGCAACCTAACACGTAATTTATAGCATATGACTATGATTTTCAATTCTAACCACTTCAACACAATAATATATACCAAATAGTGTTGTCTGTCAAGTTTCGTGCAAAACAAACCATGTTTGAACTACTTTATGCGCAAAAGTGCGAAAAACGCTTAAAAACCCTTAACATCGCAACTTAACACGTAATTTCTAGCATATGACTATGATTTTCGTTTCTAACAACTTCAACACAATAATATATACTAAATAATGTTTTTTGCCATGTTTCCTACAAAACAAACCAAGTTTGGGCTACATTATGAGCAAAATTGCAAAAAACGCTTAAAAACCCTTAAAAACGCAACTTAACACGTAATTTGTAGCATATGACTATGATTTTCAATTCTAACCCCTTCAACACAATAATATATACCAAATAGTGTTGTGTGCCAAGTTTCGTGCAAAACAAACCATGTTTGAGCTAATACTTTATGCGCAAAAGTGCCAAAAACGCTTAAAAACCCTTGAAATCGCAACTTAACACGTAATTTGTAGCAAATAACTATAACTTTCAATTCTAACCACTTAAACACAATAATATATACCAAATAGTGTTGTGTGCCAAGGATCATGCGAAACAAACCAAGTTTGAGCTACTTTATGAGCAAAAGTGTAAAAAACGCTTAAAACCCTTTAAAATCGAAACATAACACGTAATTTGTAGCATATGACTCAATTCTAAACACTTTAACCCAATAATATATACCAAATAGTGTTGTGTGCCAAGTTTCGTGCAAAACAAACCATGTTTGAGCTACTTTATGCGAAAAAGTGCCAAAAACGCTTAAAAACCCATAAAATCGCAACATAATACGTAATTTGTAGCATATGCCAATGATTTTTAATTATAACCACTTCAACACAATAATATATACCAAATAGTGTTGTGTGCCAAGTTTCGTGCAAAACAAACAAAGTTTGAGCTACTTTGTGCACAAAAGTGCCAAAAATGCTTAAAAACCCTTAAAATCGCAACTTAACACGTAATTTATAGCATATGACTATGATTTTCAATTCTAACCACTTCAACACAATAATATATACCAAATAGTGTTGTCTGTCAAGTTTCGTGCAAAACAAACCATGTTTGAACTACTTTATGCGCAAAAGTGCGAAAAACGCTTAAAAACCCTTAAAATCGCAACTTAACACGTAATTTCTAGCATATGACTATGATTTTCGTTTCTAACAACTTCAACACAATAATATATACTAAATAATGTTTTTTGCCATGTTTCCTACAAAACAAACCAAGTTTGGGCTACATTATGAGCAAAAGTGCAAAAAACGCTTAAAAACCCTTAAAAACGCAACTTAACACGTAATTTGTAGCATATGACTATGATTTTCAATTCTAACCCCTTCAACACAATAATATATACCAAATAGTGTTGTGTGCCAAGTTTCGTGCAAAACAAACCATGTTTGAGCTAATACTTTATGCGCAAAAGTACCAAAAACGCTTAAAAACCCTTAAAATCGCAACTTAACACGTAATTTGTAGAAAATAACTATGACTTTCAATTCTAACCACTTAAACACAATAATATATACCAAATAGTGTTGTGTGCCAAGGATCATGCGAAACAAACCAAGTTTGAGCTACTTTATGAGCAAAAGTGTAAAAAACGCTTAAAACCCCTTAAAATCGAAATATAACACGTAATTTGTAGCATATGACTCAATTATAACCACTTCAACACAATAATATATACCAAATAGTGTTGTGTGCCAAGTTTCGTGCAAAACAAACCATGTTTGAGCTACTTTATGCGAAAAAGTGCCAAAAACGCTTAAAAACCCTTAAAATCGCAACATAATACGTAATTTGTAGCATATGCCAATGATTTTTAATTATAACCACTTCAACACAATAATATATACCAAATAGTGTTGTGTGCCAAGTTTCGTGCAAAACAAACAAAGTTTGAGCTACTTTGTGCACAAAAGTGCAAAAACGCTTAAAAACCCTTAAAATCGCAACCTAACACGTAATTTATAGCATATGACTATGATTTTCAATTCTAACCACTTCAACACAATAATATATACCAAATAGTGTTGTCTGTCAAGTTTCGTGCAAAACAAACCATGTTTGAACTACTTTATGCGCAAAAGTGCGAAAAACGCTTAAAAACCCTTAAAATCGCAACTTAACACGTAATTTCTAGCATATGACTATGATTTTCGTTTCTAACAACTTCAACACAATAATATATACTAAATAATGTTTTTTGCCATGTTTCCTACAAAACAAACCATGTTTGGGCTACATTATGAGCAAAATTGCAAAAAACGCTTAAAAACCCTTAAAAACGCAACTTAACACGTAATTTGTAGCATATGACTATGATTTTCAATTCTAACCCCTTCAACACAATAATATGTACCAAATAGTGTTGTGTGCCAAGTTTCGTGCAAAACAAACCATGTTTGAGCTAATACTTTATGCGCAAAAGTGCCAAAAACGCTTAAAAACCCTTGAAATCGCAACTTAACACGTATTTTGTAGCAAATAACTATAACTTTCAATTCTAACCACTTAAACACAATAATATATACCAAATAGTGTTGTGTGCCAAGGATCATGCGAAACAAACCAAGTTTGAGCTACTTTATGAGCAAAAGTGTAAAAAACGCTTAAAACCCTTTAAAATCGAAACATAACACGTAATTTGTAGCATATGACTCAATTCTAAACACTTTAACCCAATAATATATACCAAATAGTGTTGTGTGCCAAGTTTCGTACAAAACAAACCATGTTTGAGCTACTTTATGCGAAAAAGTGCCAAAAACGCTTAAAAACCCTTAAAATCGCAACATAATACGTAATTTGTAGCATATGCCAATGATTTTTAATTATAACCACTTCAACACAATAATATATACCAAATAGTGTTGTGTGCCAAGTTTCGTGCAAAACAAACAAAGTTTGAGCTACTTTGTGCACAAAAGTGCCAAAAATGCTTTAAAACCCTTAAAATCGCAACTTAACACGTAATTTATAGCATATGACTATGATTTTCAATTCTAACCACTTCAACACAATAATATATACCAAATAGTGTTGTCTGTCAAGTTTCGTGCAAAACAAACCATGTTTGAACTACTTTATGCGCAAAAGTGCGAAAAACGCTTAAAAACCCTTAAAATCGCAACTTAACACGTAATTTCTAGCATATGACTATGATTTTCGTTTCTAACAACTTCAACACAATAATATATACTAAATAATGTTTTTTGCCATGTTTCCTAGAAAACAAACCAAGTTTGGGCTACATTATGAGCAAAAGTGCAAAAAACGCTTAAAAACCCTTAAAAACGCAACTTAACACGTAATTTGTAGCATATGACTATGATTTTCAATTCTAACCCCTTCAACACAATAATATATACCAAATAGTGTTGTGTGCCAAGTTTCGTGCAAAACAAACCATGTTTGAGCTAATACTTTATGCGCAAAAGTGCCAAAAACGCTTAAAAACCCTTGAAATCGCAACTTAACTCGTAATTTGTAGCAAATAACTATGACTTTCAATTCTAACCACTTAAACACAATAATATATACCAAATAGTGTTGTGTGCCAAGGATCATGCGAAACAAACCAAGTTTGAGCTACTTTATGAGCAAAAGTGTAAAAAACGCTTAAAACCCATTAAAATCGAAATATAACACGTAATTTGTAGCATATGACTCAATTCTAAC
Source organism: Amaranthus tricolor (assembly GCF_026212465.1). Taxonomy (NCBI): domain Eukaryota; kingdom Viridiplantae; phylum Streptophyta; class Magnoliopsida; order Caryophyllales; family Amaranthaceae; genus Amaranthus; species Amaranthus tricolor. The sequence continues at coordinate 22,273,750 of NC_080053.1, forward strand.
CACTTCAACACAATTATATATACCAAATAGTGTTGTGTGCCAAGTTTTGTGCAAAAAAAATCGCAACTTAACACGTAATTTGTAGCATATGACAATGATTTTAAATTCTAACCACTTCAATTCAATAATATATACCAAATAGTCTTGTGTGCTAAGTTTCGTGCAAATAAGCCAAGTTTGAGCTACTTAATGAGAAAGAGTGCAAAAAACGCTTAAAAACTCTTAAAATCGCAACTTAACATGTAATTTGTAGCATATGACAATGAATTTCAATTCTAACCACTTCCACACAATAGTATTTACCAAATAGTGTTGTGTGCCATGTTTCGTGCAAAACAAGCCAAGTTTGAGGAACTTACTTAGCAAAAGTGCAAAAAACGTTTAAAAACCCTAAAAATCGCAACTTAACACGTAACTTATAGCATATGACTATGATTTTCAATACTAACCACTTCAACACAATAATATATACCAAATAGTGTTGTGTGCCAAGTTTTGTGCAAAACAAATCATGTTTGAGCTACTTTATGCGCAAAAGTGGCAAAAACGCTTAATAACCCTTAAAATCGCAACTTAACACGTAATTTGTAGCAAATAACTATGATTTTCAATTCTAACCACTTCAACACAATAATATATACAAAATAGTGTGTAGGAATGCTAATAGATGATCGAATGCAACAAGAGGGGGGGGGGGGGGGGTGAATTGTTGTGTTGTTAGTTTAAGATGTTTTGCTCAACTTTTTGCGGAATTGTATCAAGTAAAGAACAAAACTTAAACTTAAAAACGAAAAGAAAAATAATAAAAGGAGACAAGAATTTTACGTGGAAACCTTCTTGGCCTAATAAGAAGGAAAAACCACGACCCCCCGGGATTTGAAAATTCTCACTATGTTAAGGCAATCAATTACAATTACACATAACAATGTTTTGCTTCACTTAAAGCTTCTCTATTCTCTAAATGCTTCTCTTAAAGCTTCTCTACTTTAGGCCTAATTCTCTTCTCTTCTATTCTCTCCTTCTCTTTCTCTTCTCACGATTCTCTCTTCTTCTACCCTTAGACTTCCCACAAGTCTAATTACAACATAACACTCAATTACCCTTTACAAGGCCAATTCTCATAAAGATCAAAATGAAATTGTTGCTCAAGAAAAATATTATGAATTAATTGGCATTTAAAACAAAACTTAGAATATTTTTCTCAATTAAATCTCCCTTAGATGGACACTCTCAATGCAACATTCATTTTTCATTCATTCATACCCACTGAACCGTAATTTCCCTCTTTTATAAGGGGAACAGCAAGCAGTGCACTCAGCCCATGTTCTCCACGAGTTGCACATATCCCACGTTCTCCATAACTTACTTACTCCCAAAGAAAATGGAAAGTTAGTTAAAGGTAGGAGTGGAATGTAACTGCTGTACACATGCACGGTTAAAACATCATGGGTTAAGGAAGATCCTAAATTATAGGAGACCAATTCAAAGAAGAGAACAAGTCTCTTGAATTCCGAGTTTATAGGAGATAAACAAGGAATTGATTTTCTCCATGTTTTTAGGCGAATTAAAAATATTTTGCCAATTAATAAATAAATTTAATTAAGCAACTAATTAAATTTTAACCTTTTACATTAACTAAAAACAGAAAACTTAATTTTCGTAATTTCCAGTCAATGTCTTCTTCAGACCTGTATCATGAGGAACAGCACACTGTCTCCATCTACAACTTTCGTCAGAAATTCAACTCTAGGAACAGTAAACTGTCTTCCAGAGCAATTGTCCAACTTCTTGGATATTTGAGACATGTACATCGTCCACGAATCAAGTCATAGGCTTCATCAATGATTCTCATTAAATCGGATATGTACCTACAAAACAATCTCTAATAATATGTTTGTTTATTTAAAAGTAAAGTCATCATCAAAACCTTAAGAGGCCAACAAATTCCCCCTTTTTGATGATGGCAAACTTTATAAACAAACTTAAGTGAAATAGAGTAAAACAAAATTCATAGAGCATACTAGAGATTAAAGTAACTCTAATTAACTTAGCAAATCAACTTGTTAGAATATAATTTACCAAGCATTCATAAACAAACAGTTTACTCTAAAATATCATATATTTTTCAAAAGTTTTCAAAATTAATTAACTTAAAACTTAAATGAAATAAACTAAGTTAAACGAAAATAGACTGAATAAATTAACATAAATAAAATAAAACTAACATAATAAAACTATAATAAACCTAATAATAATAAACATAACTTATTAAGTATTTTCACAGAATCAAATATTCATGAGGATTCATGAGAACTTCAACAAACTTAGCAACACAGATGATCACTAAACTAGCATAAACACAGCAGCACACATATCATTCATAAGAATCAATATAAATCAACAAGATATGTAACTGTGTATTCACTGCTCCTGTTAAGTTTGTGCATAATCTTCCCCCTTTTGACATCAATCAAAAAGAATTGGGAGTTATCAAATCTCAGCACAAACCATATAGATTTGTTAGTGATGAGAACAACAAACAACAATAATAAAAGCAAGTGCTATGAACAATGATTAAACCTGCACAGAGTTAATTTTCACAGACCATAGAAAATAAAAACAAAGAAAAGTAGCAATTGTTCAAAGTTACAACAACCATGTACCCCAGATGGTACAAGGCAAAAAGAAAAATTGTTTGTTAAGTAATACAGCCAACAAATCATTAAATTTTTGAGCAGAGGGATCAAGGGTCAGTCTCTTCTTCATCAATGTACTCAGTCTGCACCTCCACTGTGTCCAGCTTGGCACCAAGGCGTTGTTCCATTTGGTTTAGCTGATCCACAATAGAAGCAAGCGAGACACGAGTTTCATCCTGAAATGCAATGAATTGAGACTGTAGATCAAGGAGCTTGGAGAGAATGGAATGTAAGGAAACTGCAGGAACAGAGTCAAAGTTAGTACAGCCAATATTGGGTGAAGTGTGTGATTGTGGTGGTGGTGTACATGAGATAGGTGATGGTGGTGGTGATGGAATTTGATGTGGTGGTGAATTGGCTGGCTTGGGAGAGGTAGGTTCATCAGATGTTGGCTCAGGGATGGTGTCAGATGGTGTTTCATCAACCAAAGTAGCCTTGCGTTTCGAGGCCAACCTCCTACTCTTCCTTTGCATTGACTTAGCCTTTTTCCTCATAGCCAACACAATCTCTTCATCACTGGAATCACTGCAGAGATTGTGAGGAACATTTTCATCCAAGGCTTCCTTTTTCTTTTCCTTTTCCCCCTTACTTGCAGCTCTATCCTGTTCCTCTTTCTCAGATTTTTCAGTATTTTCAGAGGGAACAGGATCTTGTTCCTTTTCTTCCTCATTCTCCTTGTCCTCCTTTTTCTCCTCTTCCTCCTTTTCCTCCTTTTCTTCTTCAACCTCTTCAGCCCCTTCTTCTTCAGATTTAACTTCTACAACCTCCTCATGCATCAATACTCCCTCATCATTCAATTTTAAACGCAAATTTTGTAAACATTTAGCACCAATTTTCATATTGGGACCCATTGGGAACTCCAACCCTTCCAATGGGACCTCAAACTTCCTAAAAATCCATGTTAACAACCCTCCATAACCAATGAAACTTTTCTTTTCAATGCAGTCTGATAAATGAGAGATCATCAACGAAGGAAAATTTATTTTAATATGTTTTTCCATGCAGTAAATCAAGGTGGCATCACGCAAACTCACTTGACTACGTTTTGAGTTTCGTGGTAAGATAAATCTGCGAGCAACATTGTACAACAATTTATGCATAGGGGACAGAACATTGTGACTGATCTTCCCCTTTTGATCAACTCCTAAAAATTTTAAAATTGTTCGTTCATTAATGCCTGAAAATGCAATCTTTGACCCAATATGATATGTATCGAAACCAACATTGGGAACATTAAACCATTCCCCTAATAAAGCGCTGTTAAATTCAATTTTAACAGTTTTAACAACACTAGAACACATACCGCCATCATTAGAGAAATTTACAATAAATTCTCTCATTAGGTTTGGAAAAATCGAATTGCAACTGTAGTTTGACATCAATGATTCCCATTCTTGAAACTTTAAAATGTCATGCAATCTAGGAAAGTTAGTAGAATCATACCAATATTTGTCCAACCCGAACCCTACAGTCATCTCCTTTGAAACTTCTTCTGCGCTGTGTGGATCAACATGCTTCGATCGCTTAACTACTCTAGAAGATGAACCACCTGTTGACATTTTTCTTTTGGTACTAGTGGGTTCAGTGGAGTGTTTTGGTGATTCTTGTGTGGTTTCAGTTGGTGTGGGTGGTGCATCCTGCAGTAATGGTGGTGGAAGAACTACTCTTAGTGGTTTTGGTTGATCGGGCATACAGGATTTGGGAGTTTTCTTGCCTGATTTAGAGGATTTGGGGGTTTTCATTTTTGAATTTTTTGAAGGTTTTGAGCGAGAAGGAAGAAGGACGGTTTCTTGAGTGAGAAATTGAGAGAAGGTTTGGGAAGGTAGAGTGTAATGACGTAAAGGAGGGGTTTTTAAATGATTGAAGTGACGGTTACTCCTCCAAGTCCCATCACTTTATTGCCCTTTGCATTGCTTGAGTGAAGAAAACCGTTCTCCCAAAAATTTTAGTTTAAGTTGGCCGAAAAAAAATAAGAAATGACATATGAATAAATTATGAAATATGAGTATTAAAATAAAATAAGAAAAAAAAAGGATAGGAAAATGATGAATTAAAAAAAATAATAAACATATTGCATTGGTCTGATCAAATTAACAACATGCAAATAAGAAAACATTCATAGTACAAACTTTATTACGTGTTTACCTGATCCATGCAATAATTGATTTTCAATCAAGATATTGAGATTGATTCCTGACTTTTTCATTCTCATGATGCTTCAATGGGAAATATATGCAACTAACTTTAGTGGAGCTTGATCATACCAAGTTCCAATCTCATTTTTTCATATTGTTCCCTAGGAAGTGGTTTGGTCAGAATATCAGCAACTTGTTCATTTGTGTTAACATGCTTCAATACAATATTTTTGTGTTCTACGTTATCCTTTAGAAAATGATGTCTAATGTGTATATGTTTAGCACGTGAATGATGCACTGGATCTTTAGATATACATATGGCACTAGTATTATCATAATAAATAGGAATGCATTCAACTTTAATACCAAAATCTCTTAGTTGCTGTTTTATCCAAAGCATTTGGGAACAGCAAGCTGCTGCTGCTACGTATTCAGCTTCTGCAGTGGATAATGCAACTGTGTTTTGTTTCTTGGAACTCCATGAAACTAAACATGAGCCAAGATATTGTACGATACCTGATGTACTTTTTCTATTAACAAGATCACCTGCATAATCTGCATCACTAAAACCTTTTAAATCATAAACATCACTTTTAGGATAAAATAGGGACAAGTCGTCTGTTCTCTTCAAATATCTCAAAATTCTCTTTACTGCCGTGAGATGTGATTCTTTAGGACTTGATTGAAATCTAGCACATAAACCAACACTAAAAGAAATATCAGGTCTACTTGCAGTTAGATACAATAAAGAACCTATCATGCCTCTATACATTGTTTGATCTACGTTAGTTCCATTTAGGTCGTCATCTAGTCTAACATTGGTAGCCATAGGTGTATGATTGGTTTTTGCATTATTTAGTCCATATTTCTTAAGAAGTTCTTTGATGTATTTTTGTTGATGAATAAAGATACCATTTTCAGTTTGTTTAATTTGCAAACCAAGAAAGAAATTTAATTCTCCCATCATGCTCATTTCAAATTCTGTACCCATAAGGTTAGCAAATTCTTTACATAACAGAGCATTAGTAGCGCCAAAAATAATATCATCAACATAAATTTGAACAACCAAAATATTAGAACCTTTATTCTTAAAGAACAAGGTTTTGTCGATTTTTCCTCTTACAAAGTTATTTTGAATCAAAAACTTTGAAAGTCTTTCGTACCATTGCCTAGGAGCTTGCTTCAAGCCATATAGGGCTTTGTCAAGCTTGTAGACATGATTAGGACAAGAGGTATTCTCAAAACCTGGGGGTTGTTCCACAAAAACTTCTTCATCAAGATAACCATTCAAAAAAGCACATTTCACATCCATTTGATATAGTTTAAAATTCATAAATGCAGCAAAAGAAATTAAGATTCGGATAGCCTCTAACCTTGCTACTGGAGCAAAAGTCTCAGTGTAATCAATACCTTCTTGTTGATTATAACCTTTAACCACGAGTCTAGCTTTATTTCTAACAATTATTCCATGCTCATCAAGCTTGTTCCGAAATACCCATTTCAAACCAATAACTTTCTTGTTTTTCGGTTTGGGTTCCAAGTGCCACACTTTATTTCTCTCAAACTCATTCAATTCATCTTGCATGTCAACTATCCAATCGGAATCCTTTAAGGCTTCCTCGTGATTTTTAGGTTCAAGTGATGATAGGAACGCAAAGTGTGCACAAAAGTTTCTCAATTGAGATCTAGTTTGTGTTCCCTTATTTATATCACTTACAATTAAATCAAGAGGATGATATCTTTGATACTTCCAAGGTTTAGGCACAAATTTTCTTGAAGGAACAGTAGCATGTTCTTGTTCAGCAACTTGATTGACATTCTGTTCAGCTACTGGATCATTTTGCTCATCTGTGGGAATAGCTGGATTGGGAACAGTCTGTTGGTCCTGTTGTGCTGGCAGTTCCTGAACTTGGTCAGTTTCTTCTGCCTCTTCTTGTATCGACTGTTCACTTGCTGTTCCTTGATCTTGCACTTTGATTCCTTCATCTTCATCTTCCAAATTTGCAAGACCTATTTTAATATTACTTGTTTCCTGTTCACTTGTTGAAAAGTTAGTTTCATCAAAGATTATGTGAACAGACTCCTCTACACACATTGTTCTCTTATTATAAACTCTGTAAGCTTTGCTTTGTGATGAATAACCTAGAAATACTGCCTCATCACTTCTTTCATAAAATTTACCTATGTTTCGTTTTCCATTCACATGAACAAAACATTTGCATCCAAATATACGAAAATAGGAAATATTTGGTTTAATTCATAGGGTGTCTTTGAAGTGATTGGTCTAATTAGTACACGATTCAATGTATAGCATGCAGTATTAACGGCTTCTGCCCAAAAATTCCTAGGTAGACCACTAGCAATCAACATGGTCCTAGCCATTTCTTCTAGGGTCCTATTTTTCCTTTCTACCACTCCATTTTGTTGTGGTGTTCTAGGTGCGGAAAAATTGTGATTTATACCATGTTCATTGCAATAATTCATGAAGTTTGAATTTTCAAATTCCTTCCCATGATCAGACCTAATGTGAATAATTTGATTATTGGTAGATTTTTGTGTTTTATTAGCAAAGGAAACAAACTCATCAAAAGCTTCATCTTTGCTTGCCAAAAATAATGTCCAAGTGAATCTACTGTAATCATCAACAACAACAAACACATACTTTTTGCCACTACGGCTTTGTGTTCTCATTGGTCCACATAAATCCATATGAATTAATTCTAATGGTCTAGTGGTAGTCACAACGTTCTTTGATTTAAAGGATGACCGCACTTGTTTTCCTTTAGCACAAGGATCACAAACTTCATTTTTAAGAAATTTTATTGCAGGTAATCCTCTTACTAGGTCTTTTGATCTTAAGGTGTTAATCAATGAATAACTAGCATGACCTAGACGCTTGTGCCAAAGAAGTGGGTCTTCTTCAATAACACTTAAACACGTTAGACTGTTTCTGGGAACAGTGTCCAGGTCCACCACATAGGTGTTCCCTTTTCTGATTCCCTCCAGCACAGGGTCTCCTGTACTGTTCCTAGAAATTATGCATTTTTCAGAAGTAAACTTAACAGAATTACCTTTGTCGCAAAATTGAGAAATACTCAACAAATTGTGTTTTAAATTCTCGACTAAAAATACATTATCAATGGCATGGGAACTAGACCTTCCAACCTTTCCTTTGGCGATTATCTCACCCTTCATGTTGTCACCGAAGGTTACTGTTCCCCCATCATAGGCTTCAAGTGAGAGAAATTTAGATTTATCACCCGTCATATGCTTGGAACACCCACTGTCGAGATACCATGAGTTGTTCCCCCTCACTTGAACCTGCAAAGCAAATTAGTGGTTAGGTGCAGGAACCCATTCATCCTTGGGTTCCTTGTCGACCATATTTGAATCACATTTCTTAATCCATATATGTTCGACATAATTTTTATTTGCTTTGACATGCTGTTCCCTCTTTGTACATTGATGTTTTAGGTGTCCACTTTTACCACAGAAGGAACAGACTTTACTACTAGGGAGATTTATGTATACCTTTTTCTTTTTATCATTCTTAATATAGCCTAGACCTTCTTTACTCTTAGTTTTAGCATCTAGAATCCATTTGGGAATTTCTTTGAATTTCCCTTTTCCTCTTAAGTTTATTTGATCTTTTAGGAACTTATTTTCTTTTTCACTTGATTCTAATTTTAATTTTATTTCTTGAACTTCCGTGCTAAACTCATGAGTGGTTTTATCATTTTCAACCGATTTTAATCCTAACAATTTGCTTTGATTCAATTCAATATTAAGAGTGATAAATTCCTGTTTTAATTTCTCCAACTGCTCTTTCAAAATGATATTCTTATCTAGCAAATCAAAAAATCTACTTTGCACATCGATTCTAAAGGAGTTTAGATATGAGATATGATCTTCACTTAAGTTAAGATCTTTCTCAATTTGGAGACACTTAGCTGTTTTTTCATCTAGCTTTTCTTGTGTCTCTAAAAGCAATTTGATTAGTTTATTCTTACTTATGTTGGACAGATGTTTAGGAGATGGACCAGAAGACATTACCTCTTTTTCTTTGGATTCTTCATGAGATGCCATGATGCATAGGTTTGCGGTTTCCTCTTCCACTGGAGCTTCTGTCTCAGCCTCACTCTCCGTATCTCCCCAAGCTGCTATCATTGCTTTTCTAAAATCAATTTTGAAGTTTCCCTTCTTATATTGTCTTCCAACTTCTCTTGCTTTTCCCTTGCCCTTCTCATTTTTCCATTGAGGGCAATCCTTGATGAAGTGTTCAGTGCTCCCACACTTATGGCATTCAAAGTTTGTCTTCAAGTTCGGTGTTCCCTTCTCTTTGTTGTTTCTTTGATTTCCATATCTTCTGTTCCTGAAGAATTTTTTGAATTTTCGAGCCAACAGTGCTGCTTCCTCTTCACCAGTTTCTGATTCATCGCTATCATCTGCTGCTAGAGCCAGTCCTTTGTTTCGGGAACTGTCAGCTGTTCCCAAATGCAATTCATGGGTCATGAGAGAACCAGCCAGCTCTTCCAAATTAAACTTCGTGAAATCTTTGGACTCCTGGATGGCTGTTACCTTTGCTCTCCAGCGTTCGTCTTGAGGAAGACTCCTAAGTACTTTTCTAACTTGTTCATCAACGGGAATGATTCTACCAAGAGAGACTAACTCATTAGTAATATTTGTGAACCTAGTGAACATTTCTTGAATGTTTTCCCTAGGTTCCATTACGAATCTTTCATATTTTGACATTAGCAAATCAATCTTGGATCTCTTTACTTCACTAGTACCTTCATGGGTAACTTCGAGCAGGTCCCAAATCTGCTTAGCGGTTTTGCAACCCATAATTCGATTGTGCTCATTTGGACCAAGCCCACAGTGAAGTAACTTAATAGCAAGAGCGTTCATCTCCATCTTTTGGAAATCTTCCTTTTCATATTCAGTGATTGGCTTTGGAATTACTTCGTTATTGGAGTTGATGGTCGTCACCTCAAGTCTCCAATTTCAATAACTCTCCATACTTGGTAATTTTCAGCCTTTATGAATATTTCCATTCTATTTTTCCAGTAGGTATAAAATTTCCCATCGAACATAGGTGGCCTTTGCGTAGAGTAACCTTCTTCCATGCGTTCGTTCATCTTCAACATCTTGACAGGGAACAGGATACAGCTCTCAGGGTTTCCTGATCAAATGAGGAACAGGGCTCTGATACCAATTGTAGGAATGCTAATAGATGATCGAATGCAACAAGAGGGGGGGTGAATTGTTGTGTTGTTAGTTTAAGATTTTTTGCTCAACTTTTTGCGGAATTGTATCAAGTAAAGAACAAAACTTAAACTTAAAAACGAAAAGAAAAATAATAAAAGGAGACAAGAATTTTACGTGGAAACCTTCTTGGCCTAATAAGAAGGAAAAACCACGACCCCCCGGGATTTCAAAATTCTCACTATGTTAAGGCAATCAATTACAATTACACATAACAATGTTTTGCTTCACTTAAAGCTTCTCTATTCTCTAAATGCTTCTCTTAAAGCTTCTCTACTTTAGGCCTAATTCTCTTCTCTTCTATTCTCTCCTTCTCTTTCTCTTCTCACGATTCTCTCTTCTTCTACCCTTAGACTTCCCACAAGTCTAATTACAACATAACACTCAATTACCCTTTACAAGGCCAATTCTCATAAAGATCAAAATGAAATTGTTGCTCAAGAAAAATATTATGAATTAATTGGCATTTAAAACAAAACTTAGAATATTTTTCTCAATTAAATCTCCCTTAGATGGACACTCTCAATGCAACATTCATTTTTCATTCATTCATACCCACTGAACCGTAATTTCCCTCTTTTATAAGGGGAACAGCAAGCAGTGCACTCAGCCCATGTTCTCCACGAGTTGCACATATCCCACGTTCTCCATAACTTACTTACTCCCAAAGAAAATGGAAAGTTAGTTAAAGGTAGGAGTGGAATGTAACTGCTGTACACATGCACGGTTAAAACATCATGGGTTAAGGAAGATCCTAAATTATAGGAGACCAATTCAAAGAAGAGAACAAGTCTCTTGAATTCCGAGTTTATAGGAGATAAACAAGGAATTGATTTTCTCCATGTTTTTAGGCGAATTAAAAATATTTTGCCAATTAATAAATAAATTTAATTAAGCAACTAATTAAATTTTAACCTTTTACATTAACTAAAAACATAAAACTTAATTTTCGTAATTTCCAGTCAATGTCTTCTTCAGACCTGTATCATGAGGAACAGCACACTGTCTCCATCTACAACTTTCGTCAGAACTTCAACTCTAGGAACAGTAAACTGTCTTCCAGAGCAATTGTCCAACTTCTTGGATATTTGAGACATGTACATCTTCCACGAATCAAGTCATAGGCTTCATCAACGATTCTCATTAAATCGGATATGTACCTACAAAACAATCTCTAATAATATGTTTGTTTATTTAAAAGTAAAGTCATCATCAAAACCTTAAGACGCCAACATAGTGTTGTGTGCCAAGTTTCATGCAAAACAAACCAAGTTTGAGCTACTTTATGAGCAAAAGAGTAAAAAACGCTTAAAACCCATTCAAATTGAAAAATAATACGTAATTTGTAGCATATGACTCAATTCTAACCACTTCAACACAATAATATATACCAAATAGTGTTGTGTGCCAAGTTTCGTGCAAAACAAACCAAGTTTGAGCTACTTTATGAGCAAAAGTGTAAAAAACGCTTAAAACCCCTTCAAATCGAAAAATAATACGTAATTTGTAGCATATGACTCAATTCTAACCACTTCAACACAATAATATATACCAAATAGTGTTGTGTGCCAAGTTTTGTGCAAAACAAACCATGTTTGAGCTACTTTATGCGAAAAAGTGCGAAAACGCTTAAAAACCCTTAAAATCGCAACTTAACACGTAATTTGTAGCATATGACAATGATTTTCAATTCTAACCACTTCAACACAATAATATATACCAAATAGTGTTGTGTGCTAAGTTTCGTTCAAAATATGCCAAGTTTGAGCTACTTAATGAGCAAGAGTGCAAAAAACGCTTAAAAACTCTTAAAATCGCAACTTAACATGTAATTTGTAGCATATGACAATGATTTTCAATTCTAACCACTTCCACACAATAGTATTTACCAAATAGTGTTGTGTGCCAAGTTTCGTGCAAAACAAGCCAAGTTTGAGGAACTTAATTAGCAAAAGTGCAAAAAACGCTTAAAAGCCCTTAAAATCGCAACTTAACACGTAATTTATAGCATATGACTATGATTTTCAATTCTAACCACTTCAACACAATAATATATACCAAATAGTGTAGTGTGCCCAGTTTCGTGCAAAACAAACCATGTTAGAGCTACTTTATGAGCAAAAGTGTAAAAAACGCTTAAAACCTCTTAAAATCGAAAAATAACACGTAATTTGTAGCATATGAATCAATTCTAACCACTTCAACACAATAATATACACCAAATAGTGTTGTGTGCCAAGTTTTGTGCAAAACAAACCATGTTTGAGCTACTTAATGCGAAAAAGTGCCAAAAACGCTTAAAAACCCTTAAAATCGCAACTTAACACGTAATTTGTAGCATATGACAATGATTTTAAATTCTAACCACTTCAACACAATAATATATATACCAAATAGTGTTGTGTGCTAAGATTCGTGCAAAATAAGCCAAGTTTGAGCTATTTAATGAGCAAGAGAGCAAAAAACGCTTAAAAACTCTTAAAATCGCAACTTAACATGTAATTTGTAGCATATGACAATGATTTTCAATTCTAACCACTTCCACACAATAATATTTACCAAATAGTGTTGTGTGCCATGTTTCGTGCAAAACAAGCCAAGTTTGAGGAACTTAATTAGCAAAAGTGCAAAAAACGCTTAAAACCCCTAAAAATCGCAACTGAACACGTAACTTATAGCATATGACTATGATTTTCAATACTAACCACTTCAACACAATAATATATACCAAATAGTGTTGTGTGCCAAGTTTTGTGCAAAACAAATCATGTTTGAGCTACTTTATGCGCAAAAGTGACAAAAACGCTTAATAACCCTTAAAATCGCAACTTAACACGTAATTTGTAGCAAATAACTATGATTTTCAATTCTAACCACTTCAACACAATAATATATACAAAATAGTGTTGTGTGCCAAGTTTCATGCAAAACAAACCAAGTTTGAGCTACTTTATGAGCAAAAGTGTAAAAAACGCTTAAAACCCCTTCAAATCGAAAAATAATACGTAATTTGTAGCATATGACTCAATTCTAACCACTTCAACACAATAATATATACCAAATAGTGTTGTGTGCCAAGTTTTGTGCAAAACAAACCATGTTTGAGCTACTTTATGCGAAAAAGTGCCAAAAACGCTTAAAAACCCTTAAAATCGCAACTTAACACGTAATTTGTAGCATATGACAATGATTTTCAATTCTAACCACTTCAACACAATAATATATACCAAATAGTGTTGTGTGCCAAGTTTCATGCAAAACAAACCAAGTTTGAGCTACTTTATGAGCAAAAGTGTAAAAAACATTTAAAACCCTTAAAATAAAAACATAACACGTAATTTGTAGCATATCACTCAATTCTAACCACTTCAACACAATAATATATACCAAATAGTGTAGTGTGCCAAGTTTCATGCAAAACAAACCATGTTAGAGCTTTTTTATGAGCAAAAGTGTAAAAAACGCTTAAAACCCCTTAAAATCAAAAAATAACACGTAATTTGTAGCATATCACTCAATTCTAACCACTTCAACACAATAATATACACCAAATAGTGTTGTGTGCCAAGTTTTGTGCAAAACAAACCATGTTTGAGCTACTTTATGCGAAAAAGTGCCAAAAACGCTTAAAAACCCTTAAAATCGCAACTTTACACGTAATTTGTAGCATATGACAATGATTTTAAATTCTAACCACTTCAACACAATAATATATACCAAATAGTGTTGTGTGCTAAGTTTCGTGCAAAATAAGCCAAGTTTGAGCTACTTAATGAGCAAGAGTGCAAAAAACGCTTAAAAACTCTTAAAATCGCAACTTAACATGTAATTTGAAGCATATGACAATGATTTTCAATTCTAACCACTTCCACACAATAGTATTTACCAAATAGTGTTGTGTGCCATGTTTTGTGCAAAACAAATCATGTTTAAGCTACTTTATGCGCAAAAGTGGGAAAAACGCTTAATAACCCTTAAAATCGCAACTTAACACGTAATTAGTAGCAAATAACTATGATTTTCAATTCTAACCACTTCAACACAATAATATATACAAAATAGTGTTGTGTGCCAAGTTTCATGCAAAACAAACAAAGTTTGAGCTACTTTATGAGCAAAAGTGTAAAAAACGCTTAAAACCCCTTCAAATCGAAAAATAATACGTAATTTGTAGCATATGACTCAATTCTAACCACTTCAACACAATAATATATACCAAATAGTGTTGTGTGCCAAGTTTTGTGCAAAACAAACCATGTTTGAGCTACTTTATGCGAAAAAGTGCCAAAAACGCTTAAAAACCCTTCAAATCGCAACTTAACACGTAATTTGTAGCATACGACAATGATTTTCAATTCTAACCACTTCAACACAATTATATATACAAAATAGTGTTGTGTGCTAAGTTTCGTGCAAAATAACCCAAGTTTGAGCTACTTAATGAGCAAGATTGCAAAAAACGCTTAAAAACTCTTAAAATCGCAACTTAACATGTAATTTGTAGCATATGACAATGATTTGCAATTCTAACCACTTCCACACAATAGTATTTACCAAATAGTGTTGTGTGCCAAGTTTCGTGCAAAACAAGCCAAGTTTGAGGAACTTAATTAGCAAAAGTGCAAAAAACGCTTAAAAGCCCTTAAAATCGCAACTTAACACGTAAATTATAGCATATGACTATGATTTTCAATTCTAACCACTTCAACACAATAATATATACCAAATAGTGGAGTGTGCCAAGTTTCGTGCAAAACAAACCATGTTAGAGCTACTTTTTGAGCAAAAGTGTAAAAAAACGCTTAAAACCCCTTAAAATCAAAAAATAACACGTAATTTGTAGCATATGACTCAATTCCAACAACTTCAACACCATAATATACACGAAATAGTGTTGTTTGCCAAGTTTTGTGCAAAACAAACCATGTTTGAGCTACTTTATGCGAAAAAGTGCCAAAGACGCTTAAAAACCCTTAAAATCGCAACTTAACACGTAATTTGTAGCATATGACAATGATTTTAAATTCTAACCACTTCAACACAATAATATATACCAAATAGTGTTGTGTGCTAAGTTTCGTGCAAAATAAGCCAAGTTTGAGCTACTTAATGAGCAAGAGTGCAAAAAACGCTTAAAAACTCTTAAAATCGCAACTTAACATGTAATTTGTAGCATATGACAATGATTTTCAATTCTAACCACTTCCACACAATAGTATTTACCAAATAGTGTTGTGTGCCATGTTTCGTGCAAAACAAGCCAAGTTTGAGGAACTTAATTAGCAAAAGTGCGAAAAACGGTTAATAACCCTAAAAATCGCAACTTAACACGTAACTTATAGCATATGACTATGATTTTCAATACTAACCACTTCAACACAATAATATATACCAAATAGTGTTGTGTGCCAAGTTTTGTGCAAAACGAACCATGTTTGAGCTACTTTATGCGCAAAAGTGGCAAAAACGCTTAATAACCCTTAAAATCGCAAATTAACACGTAATTTGTAGCAAATAAGTATGATTTTCAATTCTAATCACTTCAACACAATAATACATACAAAATAGTGTTGTGTGCCAAGTTTCATGCAAAACAAACCAAGTTTGAGCTACTTTATGAGCAAAAGTGTAAAACACGCTTAAAACCCATTAAAATCGAAAAATAATACGTAATTTGTAGCATATGACTCAATTCTAACCACTTCAACACAATAAATATATACCAAATAGTGTTGTGTGCCAAGTTTTCAGCAAAAAAAAAATGTTTGAGCTACTTTATGCGAAAAAGTGCCAAAAACGCTTTAAAACCCTTAAAATCGCAACTTAACACGTAATTTGTAGCATATGACAATGATTTTCAATTCTAACCATTTCAACTCAATAATACATACCAAATAGTGTTGTGTTCTAAGTTTCGTGCAAAATAAGCCAAGTTTGAGCTACTTGATGAGCAAGAGTGCAAAAAACGCTTAAAAACTCTTAAAATCGCAACTTAACATGTAATTTGTAGCATATGACAATGATTTTCAATTCTAACCACTTCCACACAATAGTATTTACCCAATAGTGTTGTGTGCCAAGTTTCGTGCAAAACAAGCTAAGTTTGAGGAACTTAATTAGCAAAAGTGCAAAAAACGCTTAAAAACCCTTAAAATCGCAACTTAACAAGTAATTTATAGCATATGACTATGACTTTCAATTCTAACCACTTCAACACAATAATACATACCAAATAGTGTTGTGTGCCAAGTTTTGTGCAAAACAAATCATGTTTGAGATACTTTATGCGCAAAAGTACCAAAAACGCTTAATAACCCTTAAAATCGCAACTTAACACGTATTTTATAGCAAATAACTATGATTTTCAATTCAAACCACTAAAACACTATAATATATACCAAATAGTGTTGTGAGCCAAGTTTCATGCAAAACAAACCAAGTTTGAGCTACTTTATGAGCAAAAGTGTAAAAAACGCCTAAAACCCCTTCAAATCGAAAAATAATACGTAATTTGTAGCATATGACTCAATTCTAACCACTTCAACACAATAATATATACCAAATAGTGTTGTGTGCCAAGTTTTGTGCAAAACAAACCATGTTTGAGCTACTTTATGCGAAAAAGTGCCAAAAACGCTTAAAAACCCTTCAAATCGCAACTTAACACGTAATTTGTAGCATACGACAATGATTTTCAATTCTAACCACTTCAACACAATTATATATACCAAATAGTGTTGTGTGCTAAGTTTCGTGCAAAATAACCCAAGTTTGAGCTACTTAATGAGCAAGATTGCAAAAAACGCTTAAAAACTCTTAAAATCGCAACTTAACATGTAATTTGTAGCATATGACAATGATTTGCAATTCTAACCACTTCCACACAATAGTATTTACCAAATAGTGTTGTGTGCCAAGTTTCGTGCAAAACAAGCCAAGTTTGAGGAACTTAATTAGCAAAAGTGCAAAAAACGCTTAAAAGCCCTTAAAATCGCAACTTAACACGTAAATTATAGCATATGACTATGATTTTCAATTCTAACCACTTCAACACAATAATATATACCAAATAGTGGAGTGTGCCAAGTTTCGTGCAAAACAAACCATGTTAGAGCTACTTTTTGAGCAAAAGTGTAAAAAACGCTTAAAACCCCTTAAAATCAAAAAATAACACGTAATTTGTAGCATATTACTCAATTCCAACAACTTCAACACCATAATATACACGAAATAGTGTTGTTTGCCAAGTTTTGTGCAAAACAAACCATGTTTGAGCTACTTTATGCGAAAAAGTGCCAAAGACGCTTAAAAACCCTTAAAATCGCAACTTAACACGTAATTTGTAGCATATGACAATGATTTTAAATTCTAACCACTTCAACACAATAATATATACCAAATAGTGTTGTGTGCTAAGTTTCGTGCAAAATAAGCCAAGTTTGAGCTACTTAATGAGCAAGAGTGCAAAAAACGCTTAAAAACTCTTAAAATCGCAACTTAACATGTAATTTGTAGCATATGACAATGATTTTCAATTCTAACCACTTCCACACAATAGTATTTACCAAATAGTGTTGTGTGCCATGTTTCGTGCAAAACAAGCCAAGTTTGAGGAACTTAATTAGCAAAAGTGCGAAAAAACGGTTAAAAACCCTAAAAATCGCAACTTAACACGTAACTTATAGCATATGACTATGATTTTCAATACTAACCACTTCAACACAATAATATATACCAAATAGTGTTGTGTGCCAAGTTTTGTGCAAAACAAACCATGTTTGAGCTACTTTATGCGCAAAAGTGGCAAAAACGCTTAATAACCCTTAAAATCGCAAATTAACACGTAATTTGTAGCAAATAACTATGATTTTCAATTCTAATCACTTCAACACAATAATACATACAAAATAGTGTTGTGTGCCAAGTTTCATGCAAAACAAACCAAGTTTGAGCTACTTTATGAGCAAAAGTGTAAAACACGCTTAAAACCCATTAAAATCGAAAAATAATACGTAATTTGTAGCATATGACTCAATTCTAACCACTTCAACACAATAAATATATACCAAATAGTGTTGTGTGCCAAGTTTTCAGCAAAAAAAAAATGTTTGAGCTACTTTATGCGAAAAAGTGCCAAAAACGCTTTAAAACCCTTAAAATCGCAACTTAACACGTAATTTGTAGCATATGACAATGATTTTCAATTCTAACCATTTCAACTCAATAATACATACCAAATAGTGTTGTGTTCTAAGTTTCGTGCAAAATAAGCCAAGTTTGACCTACTTGATGAGCAAGAGTGCAAAAAACGCTTAAAAACTCTTAAAATCGCAACTTAACATGTAATTTGTAGCATATGACAATGATTTTCAATTCTAACCACTTCCACACAATAGTATTTACCCAATAGTGTTGTGTGCCAAGTTTCGTGCAAAACAAGCTAAGTTTGAGGAACTTAATTAGCAAAAGTGCAAAAAACGCTTAAAAACCCTTAAAATCGCAACTTAACAAGTAATTTATAGCATATGACTATGACTTTCAATTCTAACCACTTCAACACAATAATACATACCAAATAGTGTTGTGTGCCAAGTTTTGTGCAAAACAAATCATGTTTGAGATACTTTATGCGCAAAAGTACCAAAAACGCTTAATAACCCTTAAAATCGCAACTTAACACGTATTTTATAGCAAATAACTATGATTTTCAATTCAAACCACTAAAACACTATAATATATACCAAATAGTGTTGTGAGCCAAGTTTCATGCAAAACAAACCAAGTTTGAGCTACTTTATGAGCAAAAGTGTAAAAAACGCCTAAAACCCCTTCAAATCGAAAAATAATACGTAATTTGTAGCATATGACTCAATTCTAACCACTTCAACACAATAATATATACCAAATAGTGTTGTGTGCTAAGTTTTGTGCAAAACAAACCATGTTTGAGCTACTTTATGCGAAAAAGTGCCAAAAACGCTTAAAAACCCTTAAAATCGCAACTTAACACGTAATTTGTAGCATATGACAATGATTTTCAATTCTAACCACTTCAACACAATAATATATACCAAATAGTGTTGTGTGCTAAGTTTCGTGAAAAATAAGCCAAGTTTGAGCTACTTAATGAGGAAGAGTGCAAAAAACGCTTAAAAACTCGTAAAATCGCAACTTAACAGGTAATTTGTAGAATATGACAATGATTTTCAATTCTAACCACTTCCACACAATAGTATTTACCAAATAGTGTTGTGGGCCAAGTTTCGTGCAAAACAAGCCAAGTTTGAGGAACTTAATTAGCAAAAGTGCAAAAAACGCTTAAAATCTCTTAAAATCGCAACTTAACACGTAATTTATAGCATATGACTATGATTTTCAATTCTAACAACTTCAACACAATAATATATACCAAATAGTGTAGTGTGCCAAGTTTCGTGCAAAACAAACCATGTTAGTGCTACTTTATGAGCAAAAGTGTAAAAAACGCTTAAAACCCCTTAAAATCGAAAAACAACACGTAATTTGTAGCATATGACTCAATTCTAACCACTTCAACACAATATTATACACCAAATAGTGTTGTGTGCCAAGTTTCGTGCAAAATAAGCAATGTTTGAGCTAATTTATGCGAAAAAGTGCAAAAAACGCTTAAAAACCCTTAAAATCGCAACTTAACACGTAATTTGTAGCATATGACAATGATTTTCAATTCTAACCTCTTCAACACAATAATATATACCAAATAGTGTTGTGTGCTAAGTTTCGTGCAAAATAAGCCATGTTTGAGCTACTTAATGAGCAAAAGTGCAAAAAACGCTTATAAACCCTTAAAATCGCAACTTAACACGTAATGTGTAGCATATGACAATGATTTTCAATTCTAACCACTTCCACACAATAATATTTACCTAATAATGTTGTGTGCCAAGTTTCGTGCAAAACAAACAAAGTTTGAGCTAATTTGTGTACAAAAGTGCCAAAAACGCTTAAAAACCCTTAAAATCGCAACTTAACACTTAATTTATAGCATATGACTATGATTTTCAATTCTAACCACTTCAACACAATAATATATACCAAATAGTGTTGTGTGCCAAGTTTCATGCAAAACGAACCATGTTTCAGCTACTTCATGCGCAAAAGTGCCAAAAACGCTTAAAATCCCTTAAAATCGCAGCTTAACACGTAATTTGTAGCAAATAACTATGATTTTCAATTCTAACCACTTCAACACAATAATATATACCAAATAGTGTTGTGTGCCAGGTTTCATGCAAAACAAACCAAGTTTGAGCTACTTTATGAGCAAAAGTGTAAAAAACGCTGAAAACCCCTTAAAATCGAAACATAACACGTAATTTGTAGCATATGACTCAATTCTAACCACTTCAACACAATAATATATACCAAAAAGTGTTGTGTGCCAAGTTGCGTGCAAAACAAACCAAGTTGGAGATACTTTATGAGCAAAAGAGCAAGAAACGCATAAAAACCCTTAAAATCGCAACTTAACACGTAATTTATAGCATATGACTGTGATTTTCAACTCTAACCACTTTAACACAATAATATATACCGAATAGAGTTGTGTGCCAAGTTTCGTGCAAAACAAATAATGTTTGAGGTACTTTATGCCCAAAAGTGCCAAAAACGTTTAAAAACCCTTAATATCGCAACTTAACACGTAATTTGTAGCATATGACAATGATTTTCAATTCTAACCACTTCCACACAATAGTATTTACCAAAGAGTGTTGTGTGCCAAGTTTCGTGCAAAACAAACAAAGTTTGAGCTATTTTGTGCACAAAAGTGCCAAAAACGCTTAAAAACCCTTAAAATCGCAACTTAACACGTAATTTATAGCATATGACTATGATTTTCAATTCTAACCACTTCAACACAATAATATGTACCAAATAGTGTTGTCTGTCAAGTTTCGTGCAAAACAAACCATGTTTGAGCTTCTTTATGCGCAAAAGTGCCAAAAACGCTTAAAATCCCTTAAAATCGCAACTTAACACGTAATTTGTATCAAATAACTATGATTTTCAATTCTAACCACTTCAACAAAATAATATATACCAAATAGTATTGTGTGCCAAGTTTCATGCAAAACAAACCAAGTTTGAGCTACTTTATGAGCAAAAGTGTAAAAAATGCTTAAAACCCCTTAAAATCGAAAAATAACACGTAATTTGTAGCATATGACTCAATTCTAACCACTTCAACACAATAATATATACCAAATAGTGTTGTGTGCTAAGTTTCGTGCAAAATAAGCCAAGTTTGAGCTACTTAATAAGCAAGAGTGCAAAAAACGCTAAAAAACCCTTAAAATCGCAACTTAACACGAAATTTGTAGCTTATGACAATGATTTTCAATTCTAACCACTTCCACAAAATAGAATTTATCAAAGAGTGTTGTGTGCCAAGTTTCGTGCAAAACAAGCAAAGTTTGGGCTACTTTGTGCACAAAAGTGCCAAAAACGCTTAAAAACCCTTAAAATCGCAACTTAACACGTAATTTATAGCATATGACTATGATTTTCAATTCTAACCACTTCAACACAATAATACGTACCAAATAGTATTGTCTGTCAAGTTTCGTGCAAAACAAACCATGTTTGAGCTACTTTATGCGCAAAAGAGCAACTTAGCACGTAATTTGTAGCAAATGATTTTCAATTCTAACCACTTCAACACAATAATATATACAAAATAGTGTTGTGT